>NW_028126900.1:0-42279 GCF_965231255.1 Vanellus vanellus
TTTCCTGCGCACTCTAGCCTCAAAAGCACCTTTTTTCACTTTCGGCGCCCTCCGGAGCAAAAAAGACAAACGTCCAGCTTTTGCTGCCACAGCAAAGGTGCCAGCGGGGAAAAGTGATGCTGGTCCTCACTGCCTCCTGGAACCCCTTCAAATGCCCCAGACAATTTGGCCCTCTCTGCTTTCCTGCGGACTCTAGCCTCAAAAAGCACCTTTTTTCACTTTCGGCGCCCCCCAGAAGAAAAAAAAAAAACGTCCAGCTTTTGCTGCCACAGCAAAGGTGCCAGCGGGGAAAAGTGATGCTGGTCCTCACTGCCTCCTGGAACCCCTTCAAATGCCCCAGACAATTTGGCCCTCTCTACTTTCCTGCGCACTCTAGCCTCAAAAGCACCTTTTTTCACTTTCGGCGCCCCCCAGAGGAAAAAAGACAAACGTCCAGCTTTTGCTGCCACAGCAAAGGTGCCAGCGGGGAAAAAGTGATGCTGGTCCTCACTGCCTCCTGGAACCCCTTCAAATGCCCCAGACAATTTGGCCCTCTCTGCTTTCCTGCGCACTCTAGCCTCAAAAGCACCGGTTTTCACTTTCAGTGCTGTTTGGAGCAAAAAAGACAAACGTCCAGCTTTTGCTGCCACAGCAAAGGTGCCAGCGGGGAAAAGTGATGCTGGTCCTCACTGCCTCCTGGAACCCCTTCAAATGCCCCAGACAATTTGGCCCTCTCTGCTTTCCTGCGGACTCTAGCCTCAAAAGCACCTTTTTTCACTTTCGGCGCCCTCTGGAGCAAAAAAGACAAACGTCCAGCTTTTGCTGCCACAGCAAAGGTGCCAGCGGGGAAAAGTGATGCTGGTCCTCACTGCCTCCTGGAACCCCTTCAAATGCCCCAGACAATTTGGCCCTCTCTGCTTTCCTGCGCACTCTAGCCTCAAAAGCACCTTTTTTCACTATCAGCGCTGTTTGGAGTAAAAAAGACAAACGTCCAGCTTTTGCTGCCACAGCAAAGGTGCCAGCGGGGAAAAGTCATGCTGGTCCTCACTGCCTCCTGGAACCCCTTCAAATGCCCCAGACAATTTGGCCCTCTCTGCTTTCCTGCGCACTCTAGCCTCAAAAGCACCTTTTTTCACTTTCGGCGCCCCCCAGAGGAAAAAAGACAAACGTCCAGCTTTTGCTGCCACAGCAAAGGTGCCAGCCGGGAAAAGTCATGCTGGTCCTCACTGCCTCCTGGAACCCCTTCAAATGCCCCAGACAATTTGGCCCTCTCTGCTTTCCTGCGCACTCTAGCCTCAAAAACACCGGTTTTCACTTTCGGCGCCCCCCAGAGGAAAAAAGACAAACGTCCAGCTTTTGCTGCCACAGCAAAGGTGCCAGCGGGGAAAAGTCATGCTGGTCCTCACTGCCTCCTGGAACCCCTTCAAATGCCCCAGACAATTTGGCCCTCTCTGCTTTCCTGCGGACTCTAGCCTCAAAAGCACCTTTTTTCACTTTCGGCGCCCCCCAGAAGAAAAAAAAAAAACGTCCAGCTTTTGCTGCCACAGCAAAGGTGCCAGCGGGGAAAAGTGATGCTGGTCCTCACTGCCTCCTGGAACCCCTTCAAATGCCCCAGACAATTTGGCCCTCTCTACTTTCCTGCGCACTCTAGCCTCAAAAGCACCTTTTTTTCACTTTCGGCGCCCCCCAGAGGAAAAAAGACAAACGTCCAGCTTTTGCTGCCACAGCAAAGGTGCCAGCGGGGAAAAGTGATGCTGGTCCTCACTGCCTCCTGGAACCCCTTCAAATGCCCCAGACAATTTGGCCCTCTCTGCTTTCCTGCGCACTCTAGCCTCAAAAGCACCTTTTTTCACTTTCGGCGCCCTCCGGAGCAAAAAAGACAAACGTCCAGCTTTTGCTGCCACAGCAAAGGTGCCAGCGGGGAAAAGTGATGCTGGTCCTCACTGCCTCCTGGAACCCCTTCAAATGCCCCAGACAATTTGGCCCTCTCTGCTTTCCTGCGGACTCTAGCCTCAAAAGCACCTTTTTTCACTTTCGGCGCCCCCCAGAAGAAAAAAAAAAAACGTCCAGCTTTTGCTGCCACAGCAAAGGTGCCAGCGGGGAAAAGTGATGCTGGTCCTCACTGCCTCCTGGAACCCCTTCAAATGCCCCAGACAATTTGGCCCTCTCTACTTTCCTGCGCACTCTAGCCTCAAAAGCACCTTTTTTCACTTTCGGCGCCCCCCAGAGGAAAAAAGACAAACGTCCAGCTTTTGCTGCCACAGCAAAGGTGCCAGCGGGGAAAAGTGATGCTGGTCCTCACTGCCTCCTGGAACCCCTTCAAATGCCCCAGACAATTTGGCCCTCTCTGCTTTCCTGCGCACTCTAGCCTCAAAAGCACCGGTTTTCACTTTCAGTGCTGTTTGGAGCAAAAAAGACAAACGTCCAGCTTTTGCTGCCACAGCAAAGGTGCCAGCGGGGAAAAGTGATGCTGGTCCTCACTGCCTCCTGGAACCCCTTCAAATGCCCCAGACAATTTGGCCCTCTCTGCTTTCCTGCGGACTCTAGCCTCAAAAGCACCTTTTTTCACTTTCGGCGCCCTCTGGAGCAAAAAAGACAAACGTCCAGCTTTTGCTGCCACAGCAAAGGTGCCAGCGGGGAAAAGTGATGCTGGTCCTCACTGCCTCCTGGAACCCCTTCAAATGCCCCAGACAATTTGGCCCTCTCTGCTTTCCTGCGCACTCTAGCCTCAAAAGCACCTTTTTTCACTTTCGGCGCCCCCCAGAGGAAAAAAGACAAACGTCCAGCTTTTGCTGCCACAGCAAAGGTGCCAGCGGGGAAAAGTGATGCTGGTCCTCACTGCCTCCTGGAACCCCTTCAAATGCCCCAGACAATTTGGCCCTCTCTGCTTTCCTGCGCACTCTAGCCTCAAAAGCACCTTTTTTCACTTTCGGCGCCCTCCGGAGCAAAAAAGACAAACGTCCAGCTTTTGCTGCCACAGCAAAGGTGCCAGCGGGGAAAAGTGATGCTGGTCCTCACTGCCTCCTGGAACCCCTTCAAATGCCCCAGACAATTTGGCCCTCTCTGCTTTCCTGCGCACTCTAGCCTCAAAAGCACCTTTTTTCACTTTCGGCGCCCTCCGGAGCAAAAAAGACAAACGTCCAGCTTTTGCTGCCACAGCAAAGGTGCCAGCGGGGAAAAGTGATGCTGGTCCTCACTGCCTCCTGGAACCCCTTCAAATGCCCCAGACAATTTGGCCCTCTCTGCTTTCCTGCGGACTCTAGCCTCAAAAGCACCTTTTTTCACTTTCGGCGCCCCCCAGAGGAAAAAAGACAAACGTCCAGCTTTTGCTGCCACAGCAAAGGTGCCAGCGGGGAAAAGTGATGCTGGTCCTCACTGCCTCCTGGAACCCCTTCAAATGCCCCAGACAATTTGGCCCTCTCTGCTTTCCTGCGCACTCTAGCCTCAAAAGCACCTTTTTTCACTTTCGGCGCCCCCCAGAGGAAAAAAGACAAACGTCCAGCTTTTGCTGCCACAGCAAAGGTGCCAGCGGGGAAAAGTGTGGTTGGTCCTAACTGCCTCCTGGAACCCCTTCAAATGCCCCAGACAATTTGGCCCTCTCTGCTTTCCTGCGCACTCTAGCCTCAAAAGCACCTTTTTTCACTATCAGCACTGTTTGGAGTAAAAAAGACAAACGTCCAGCTTTTGCTGCCACAGCAAAGGTGCCAGCGGGGAAAAGTGATGCTGGTCCTCACTGCCTCCTGGAACCCCTTCAAATGCCCCAGACAATTTGGCCCTCTCTGCTTTCCTGCGGACTCTAGCCTCAAAAGCACCTTTTTTCACTTTCGGCGCCCCCCAGAGGAAAAAAGACAAACGTCCAGCTTTTGCTGCCACAGCAAAGGTGCCAGCGGGGAAAAGTGATGCTGGTCCTCACTGCCTCCTGGAACCCCTTCAAATGCCCCACACAATTTGGCCCTCTCTGCTTTCCTGCGCACTCTAGCCTCAAAAGCACCTTTTTTCACTTTCGGCGCCCCCCAGAGGAAAAAAGACAAACGTCCAGCTTTTGCTGCCACAGCAAAGGTGCCAGCGGGGAAAAGTCATGCTGGTCCTCACTGCCTCCTGGAACCCCTTCAAATGCCCCAGACAATTTGGCCCTCTCTGCTTTCCTGCGCACTCTAGCCTCAAAAGCACCTTTTTTCACTTTCGGCGCCCTCCGGAGCAAAAAAGACAAACGTCCAGCTTTTGCTGCCACAGCAAAGGTGCCAGCGGGGAAAAGTGATGCTGGTCCTCACTGCCTCCTGGAACCCCTTCAAATGCCCCAGACAATTTGGCCCTCTCTGCTTTCCTGCGCACTCTAGCCTCAAAAGCACCTTTTTTCACTTTCGGCGCCCTCCGGAGCAAAAAAGACAAACGTCCAGCTTTTGCTGCCACAGCAAAGGTGCCAGCGGGGAAAAGTGATGCTGGTCCTCACTGCCTCCTGGAACCCCTTCAAATGCCCCAGACAATTTGGCCCTCTCTGCTTTCCTGCGCACTCTAGCCTCAAAAGCACCTTTTTTCACTTTCGGCGCCCCCCAGAGGAAAAAAGACAAACGTCCAGCTTTTGCTGCCACAGCAAAGGTGCCAGCGGGGAAAAGTGATGCTGGTCCTCACTGCCTCCTGGAACCCCTTCAAATGCCCCAGACAATTTGGCCCTCTCTGCTTTCCTGCGCACTCTAGCCTCAAAAGCACCTTTTTTCACTTTCGGCGCCCTCCGGAGCAAAAAAGACAAACGTCCAGCTTTTGCTGCCACAGCAAAGGTGCCAGCGGGGAAAAGTGATGCTGGTCCTCACTGCCTCCTGGAACCCCTTCAAATGCCCCAGACAATTTGGCCCTCTCTGCTTTCCTGCGCACTCTAGCCTCAAAAGCACCTTTTTTCACTTTCGGCGCCCTCCGGAGCAAAAAAGACAAACGTCCAGCTTTTGCTGCCACAGCAAAGGTGCCAGCGGGGAAAAGTGATGCTGGTCCTCACTGCCTCCTGGAACCCCTTCAAATGCCCCAGACAATTTGGCCCTCTCTGCTTTCCTGCGCACTCTAGCCTCAAAAGCACCTTTTTTCACTTTCGGCGCCCCCCAGAGGAAAAAAGACAAACGTCCAGCTTTTGCTGCCACAGCAAAGGTGCCAGCGGGGAAAAGTGATGCTGGTCCTCACTGCCTCCTGGAACCCCTTCAAATGCCCCAGACAATTTGGCCCTCTCTGCTTTCCTGCGCACTCTAGCCTCAAAAGCACCTTTTTTCACTTTCGGCGCCCTCCGGAGCAAAAAAGACAAACGTCCAGCTTTTGCTGCCACAGCAAAGGTGCCAGCGGGGAAAAGTGTGGTTGGTCCTAACTGCCTCCTGGAACCCCTTCAAATGCCCCAGACAATTTGGCCCTCTCTGCTTTCCTGCGCACTCTAGCCTCAAAAGCACCTTTTTTCACTATCAGCGCTGTTTGGAGTAAAAAAGACAAACGTCCAGCTTTTGCTGCCACAGCAAAGGTGCCAGCGGGGAAAAGTGATGCTGGTCCTCACTGCCTCCTGGAACCCCTTCAAATGCCCCAGACAATTTGGCCCTCTCTGCTTTCCTGCGCACTCTAGCCTCAAAAGCACCGGTTTTCACTTTCAGTGCTGTTTGGAGCAAAAAAGACAAACGTCCAGCTTTTGCTGCCACAGCAAAGGTGCCAGCGGGGAAAAGTGATGCTGGTCCTCACTGCCTCCTGGAACCCCTTCAAATGCCCCAGACAATTTGGCCCTCTCTGCTTTCCTGCGCACTCTAGCCTCAAAAGCACCTTTTTTCACTATCAGCGCTGTTTGGAGTAAAAAAGACAAACGTCCAGCTTTTGCTGCCACAGCAAAGGTGCCAGCGGGGAAAAGTCATGCTGGTCCTCACTGCCTCCTGGAACCCCTTCAAATGCCCCAGACAATTTGGCCCTCTCTGCTTTCCTGCGCACTCTAGCCTCAAAAGCACCTTTTTTCACTTTCGGCGCCCCCCAGAGGAAAAAAGACAAACGTCCAGCTTTTGCTGCCACAGCAAAGGTGCCAGCCGGGAAAAGTCATGCTGGTCCTCACTGCCTCCTGGAACCCCTTCAAATGCCCCAGACAATTTGGCCCTCTCTGCTTTCCTGCGCACTCTAGCCTCAAAAACACCGGTTTTCACTTTCGGCGCCCCCCAGAGGAAAAAAGACAAACGTCCAGCTTTTGCTGCCACAGCAAAGGTGCCAGCGGGGAAAAGTCATGCTGGTCCTCACTGCCTCCTGGAACCCCTTCAAATGCCCCAGACAATTTGGCCCTCTCTGCTTTCCTGCGGACTCTAGCCTCAAAAGCACCTTTTTTCACTTTCGGCGCCCCCCAGAAGAAAAAAAAAAAACGTCCAGCTTTTGCTGCCACAGCAAAGGTGCCAGCGGGGAAAAGTGATGCTGGTCCTCACTGCCTCCTGGAACCCCTTCAAATGCCCCAGACAATTTGGCCCTCTCTACTTTCCTGCGCACTCTAGCCTCAAAAGCACCTTTTTTCACTTTCGGCGCCCCCCAGAGGAAAAAAGACAAACGTCCAGCTTTTGCTGCCACAGCAAAGGTGCCAGCGGGGAAAAGTGATGCTGGTCCTCACTGCCTCCTGGAACCCCTTCAAATGCCCCAGACAATTTGGCCCTCTCTGCTTTCCTGCGCACTCTAGCCTCAAAAGCACCTTTTTTCACTTTCGGCGCCCTCCGGAGCAAAAAAGACAAACGTCCAGCTTTTGCTGCCACAGCAAAGGTGCCAGCGGGGAAAAGTGATGCTGGTCCTCACTGCCTCCTGGAACCCCTTCAAATGCCCCAGACAATTTGGCCCTCTCTGCTTTCCTGCGGACTCTAGCCTCAAAAGCACCTTTTTTCACTTTCGGCGCCCCCCAGAAGAAAAAAAAAAAACGTCCAGCTTTTGCTGCCACAGCAAAGGTGCCAGCGGGGAAAAGTGATGCTGGTCCTCACTGCCTCCTGGAACCCCTTCAAATGCCCCAGACAATTTGGCCCTCTCTACTTTCCTGCGCACTCTAGCCTCAAAAGCACCTTTTTTCACTTTCGGCGCCCCCCAGAGGAAAAAAGACAAACGTCCAGCTTTTGCTGCCACAGCAAAGGTGCCAGCGGGGAAAAGTGATGCTGGTCCTCACTGCCTCCTGGAACCCCTTCAAATGCCCCAGACAATTTGGCCCTCTCTGCTTTCCTGCGCACTCTAGCCTCAAAAGCACCGGTTTTCACTTTCAGTGCTGTTTGGAGCAAAAAAGACAAACGTCCAGCTTTTGCTGCCACAGCAAAGGTGCCAGCGGGGAAAAGTGATGCTGGTCCTCACTGCCTCCTGGAACCCCTTCAAATGCCCCAGACAATTTGGCCCTCTCTGCTTTCCTGCGGACTCTAGCCTCAAAAGCACCTTTTTTCACTTTCGGCGCCCTCTGGAGCAAAAAAGACAAACGTCCAGCTTTTGCTGCCACAGCAAAGGTGCCAGCGGGGAAAAGTGATGCTGGTCCTCACTGCCTCCTGGAACCCCTTCAAATGCCCCAGACAATTTGGCCCTCTCTGCTTTCCTGCGCACTCTAGCCTCAAAAGCACCTTTTTTCACTATCAGCGCTGTTTGGAGTAAAAAAGACAAACGTCCAGCTTTTGCTGCCACAGCAAAGGTGCCAGCGGGGAAAAGTCATGCTGGTCCTCACTGCCTCCTGGAACCCCTTCAAATGCCCCAGACAATTTGGCCCTCTCTGCTTTCCTGCGCACTCTAGCCTCAAAAGCACCTTTTTTCACTTTCGGCGCCCCCCAGAGGAAAAAAGACAAACGTCCAGCTTTTGCTGCCACAGCAAAGGTGCCAGCCGGGAAAAGTCATGCTGGTCCTCACTGCCTCCTGGAACCCCTTCAAATGCCCCAGACAATTTGGCCCTCTCTGCTTTCCTGCGCACTCTAGCCTCAAAAACACCGGTTTTCACTTTCGGCGCCCCCCAGAGGAAAAAAGACAAACGTCCAGCTTTTGCTGCCACAGCAAAGGTGCCAGCGGGGAAAAGTCATGCTGGTCCTCACTGCCTCCTGGAACCCCTTCAAATGCCCCAGACAATTTGGCCCTCTCTGCTTTCCTGCGGACTCTAGCCTCAAAAGCACCTTTTTTCACTTTCGGCGCCCCCCAGAAGAAAAAAAAAAACGTCCAGCTTTTGCTGCCACAGCAAAGGTGCCAGCGGGGAAAAGTGATGCTGGTCCTCACTGCCTCCTGGAACCCCTTCAAATGCCCCAGACAATTTGGCCCTCTCTACTTTCCTGCGCACTCTAGCCTCAAAAGCACCTTTTTTCACTTTCGGCGCCCCCCAGAGGAAAAAAGACAAACGTCCAGCTTTTGCTGCCACAGCAAAGGTGCCAGCGGGGAAAAGTGATGCTGGTCCTCACTGCCTCCTGGAACCCCTTCAAATGCCCCAGACAATTTGGCCCTCTCTGCTTTCCTGCGCACTCTAGCCTCAAAAGCACCTTTTTTCACTTTCGGCGCCCTCCGGAGCAAAAAAGACAAACGTCCAGCTTTTGCTGCCACAGCAAAGGTGCCAGCGGGGAAAAGTGATGCTGGTCCTCACTGCCTCCTGGAACCCCTTCAAATGCCCCAGACAATTTGGCCCTCTCTGCTTTCCTGCGGACTCTAGCCTCAAAAGCACCTTTTTTCACTTTCGGCGCCCCCCAGAAGAAAAAAAAAAAACGTCCAGCTTTTGCTGCCACAGCAAAGGTGCCAGCGGGGAAAAGTGATGCTGGTCCTCACTGCCTCCTGGAACCCCTTCAAATGCCCCAGACAATTTGGCCCTCTCTACTTTCCTGCGCACTCTAGCCTCAAAAGCACCTTTTTTCACTTTCGGCGCCCCCCAGAGGAAAAAAGACAAACGTCCAGCTTTTGCTGCCACAGCAAAGGTGCCAGCGGGGAAAAGTGATGCTGGTCCTCACTGCCTCCTGGAACCCCTTCAAATGCCCCAGACAATTTGGCCCTCTCTGCTTTCCTGCGCACTCTAGCCTCAAAAGCACCGGTTTTCACTTTCAGTGCTGTTTGGAGCAAAAAAGACAAACGTCCAGCTTTTGCTGCCACAGCAAAGGTGCCAGCGGGGAAAAGTGATGCTGGTCCTCACTGCCTCCTGGAACCCCTTCAAATGCCCCAGACAATTTGGCCCTCTCTGCTTTCCTGCGGACTCTAGCCTCAAAAGCACCTTTTTTCACTTTCGGCGCCCTCTGGAGCAAAAAAGACAAACGTCCAGCTTTTGCTGCCACAGCAAAGGTGCCAGCGGGGAAAAGTGATGCTGGTCCTCACTGCCTCCTGGAACCCCTTCAAATGCCCCAGACAATTTGGCCCTCTCTGCTTTCCTGCGCACTCTAGCCTCAAAAGCACCTTTTTTCACTTTCGGCGCCCCCCAGAGGAAAAAAGACAAACGTCCAGCTTTTGCTGCCACAGCAAAGGTGCCAGCGGGGAAAAGTGATGCTGGTCCTCACTGCCTCCTGGAACCCCTTCAAATGCCCCAGACAATTTGGCCCTCTCTGCTTTCCTGCGCACTCTAGCCTCAAAAGCACCTTTTTTCACTTTCGGCGCCCTCCGGAGCAAAAAAGACAAACGTCCAGCTTTTGCTGCCACAGCAAAGGTGCCAGCGGGGAAAAGTGATGCTGGTCCTCACTGCCTCCTGGAACCCCTTCAAATGCCCCAGACAATTTGGCCCTCTCTGCTTTCCTGCGCACTCTAGCCTCAAAAGCACCTTTTTTCACTTTCGGCGCCCTCCGGAGCAAAAAAGACAAACGTCCAGCTTTTGCTGCCACAGCAAAGGTGCCAGCGGGGAAAAGTGATGCTGGTCCTCACTGCCTCCTGGAACCCCTTCAAATGCCCCAGACAATTTGGCCCTCTCTGCTTTCCTGCGGACTCTAGCCTCAAAAGCACCTTTTTTCACTTTCGGCGCCCCCCAGAGGAAAAAAGACAAACGTCCAGCTTTTGCTGCCACAGCAAAGGTGCCAGCGGGGAAAAGTGATGCTGGTCCTCACTGCCTCCTGGAACCCCTTCAAATGCCCCAGACAATTTGGCCCTCTCTGCTTTCCTGCGCACTCTAGCCTCAAAAGCACCTTTTTTCACTTTCGGCGCCCCCCAGAGGAAAAAAGACAAACGTCCAGCTTTTGCTGCCACAGCAAAGGTGCCAGCGGGGAAAAGTGTGGTTGGTCCTAACTGCCTCCTGGAACCCCTTCAAATGCCCCAGACAATTTGGCCCTCTCTGCTTTCCTGCGCACTCT
Source organism: Vanellus vanellus (assembly GCF_965231255.1). Classification (NCBI taxonomy): domain Eukaryota; kingdom Metazoa; phylum Chordata; class Aves; order Charadriiformes; family Charadriidae; genus Vanellus; species Vanellus vanellus. The sequence continues at coordinate 10,221 of NW_028126900.1, forward strand.
AGCCTCAAAAGCACCTTTTTTCACTATCAGCACTGTTTGGAGTAAAAAAGACAAACGTCCAGCTTTTGCTGCCACAGCAAAGGTGCCAGCGGGGAAAAGTGATGCTGGTCCTCACTGCCTCCTGGAACCCCTTCAAATGCCCCACACAATTTGGCCCTCTCTGCTTTCCTGCGCACTCTAGCCTCAAAAGCACCGGTTTTCACTTTCAGTGCTGTTTGGAGCAAAAAAGACAAACGTCCAGCTTTTGCTGCCACAGCAAAGGTGCCAGCGGGGAAAAGTGATGCTGGTCCTCACTGCCTCCTGGAACCCCTTCAAATGCCCCAGACAATTTGGCCCTCTCTGCTTTCCTGCGCACCCTAGCCTCAAAAGCACCTTTTTTCACTATCAGCGCTGTTTGGAGTAAAAAAGACAAACGTCCAGCTTTTGCTGCCACAGCAAAGGTGCCAGCGGGGAAAAGTGATGCTGGTCCTCACTGCCTCCTGGAACCCCTTCAAATGCCCCAGACAATTTGGCCCTCTCTGCTTTCCTGCGCACTCTAGCCTCAAAAGCACCTTTTTTCACTTTCGGCGCCCCCCAGAGGAAAAAAGACAAACGTCCAGCTTTTGCTGCCACAGCAAAGGTGCCAGCGGGGAAAAGTCATGCTGGTCCTCACTGCCTCCTGGAACCCCTTCAAATGCCCCAGACAATTTGGCCCTCTCTGCTTTCCTGCGCACTCTAGCCTCAAAAACACCGGTTTTCACTTTCGGCGCCCCCCAGAGGAAAAAAGACAAACGTCCAGCTTTTGCTGCCACAACAAAGGTGCCAGCGGGGAAAAGTCATGCTGGTCCTCACTGCCTCCTGGAACCCCTTCAAATGCCCCAGACAATTTGGCCCTCTCTGCTTTCCTGCGCACTCTAGCCTCAAAAGCACCTTTTTTCACTATCAGCGCTGTTTGGAGTAAAAAAGACAAACGTCCAGCTTTTGCTGCCACAGCAAAGGTGCCAGCGGGGAAAAGTGATGCTGGTCCTCACTGCCTCCTGGAACCCCTTCAAATGCCCCACACAATTTGGCCCTCTCTGCTTTCCTGCGCACTCTAGCCTCAAAAGCACCGGTTTTCACTTTCAGTGTTGTTTGGAGCAAAAAAGACAAACGTCCAGCTTTTGCTGCCACAGCAAAGGTGCCAGCGGGGAAAAGTGATGCTGGTCCTCACTGCCTCCTGGAACCCCTTCAAATGCCCCAGACAATTTGGCCCTCTCTGCTTTCCTGCGCACCCTAGCCTCAAAAGCACCTTTTTTCACTATCAGCGCTGTTTGGAGTAAAAAAGACAAACGTCCAGCTTTTGCTGCCACAGCAAAGGTGCCAGCGGGGAAAAGTGATGCTGGTCCTCACTGCCTCCTGGAACCCCTTCAAATGCCCCAGACAATTTGGCCCTCTCTGCTTTCCTGCGCACTCTAGCCTCAAAAACACCGGTTTTCACTTTCGGCGCCCCCCAGAGGAAAAAAGACAAACGTCCAGCTTTTGCTGCCACAACAAAGGTGCCAGCGGGGAAAAGTCATGCTGGTCCTCACTGCCTCCTGGAACCCCTTCAAATGCCCCAGACAATTTGGCCCTCTCTGCTTTCCTGCGCACTCTAGCCTCAAAAGCACCTTTTTTCACTATCAGCGCTGTTTGGAGTAAAAAAGACAAACGTCCAGCTTTTGCTGCCACAGCAAAGGTGCCAGCGGGGAAAAGTGATGCTGGTCCTCACTGCCTCCTGGAACCCCTTCAAATGCCCCACACAATTTGGCCCTCTCTGCTTTCCTGCGCACTCTAGCCTCAAAAGCACCGGTTTTCACTTTCAGTGCTGTTTGGAGCAAAAAAGACAAACGTCCAGCTTTTGCTGCCACAGCAAAGGTGCCAGCGGGGAAAAGTGATGCTGGTCCTCACTGCCTCCTGGAACCCCTTCAAATGCCCCAGACAATTTGGCCCTCTCTGCTTTCCTGCGCACTCTAGCCTCAAAAGCACCTTTTTTCACTATCAGCGCTGTTTGGAGTAAAAAAGACAAACGTCCAGCTTTTGCTGCCACAGCAAAGGTGCCAGCGGGGAAAAGTGATGCTGGTCCTCACTGCCTCCTGGAACCCCTTCAAATGCCCCAGACAATTTGGCCCTCTCTGCTTTCCTGCGCACTCTAGCCTCAAAAGCACCTTTTTTCACTTTCGGCGCCCCCCAGAGGAAAAAAGACAAACGTCCAGCTTTTGCTGCCACAGCAAAGGTGCCAGCGGGGAAAAGTCATGCTGGTCCTCACTGCCTCCTGGAACCCCTTCAAATGCCCCAGACAATTTGGCCCTCTCTGCTTTCCTGCGCACTCTAGCCTCAAAAACACCGGTTTTCACTTTCGGCGCCCCCCAGAGGAAAAAAGACAAACGTCCAGCTTTTGCTGCCACAGCAAAGGTGCCAGCGGGGAAAAGTGATGCTGGTCCTCACTGCCTCCTGGAACCCCTTCAAATGCCCCAGACAATTTGGCCCTCTCTACTTTCCTGCGCACTCTAGCCTCAAAAGCACCTTTTTTCACTTTCGGCGCCCCCCAGAGGAAAAAAGACAAACGTCCAGCTTTTGCTGCCACAGCAAAGGTGCCAGCGGGGAAAAGTGATGCTGGTCCTCACTGCCTCCTGGAACCCCTTCAAATGCCCCAGACAATTTGGCCCTCTCTGCTTTCCTGCGCACTCTAGCCTCAAAAGCACCTTTTTTCACTTTCGGCGCCCTCCGGAGCAAAAAAGACAAACGTCCAGCTTTTGCTGCCACAGCAAAGGTGCCAGCGGGGAAAAGTGATGCTGGTCCTCACTGCCTCCTGGAACCCCTTCAAATGCCCCACACAATTTGGCCCTCTCTGCTTTCCTGCGCACTCTAGCCTCAAAAGCACCTTTTTTCACTTTTGGCGCCCTCCGGAGCAAAAAAGACAAACGTCCAGCTTTTGCTGCCACAGCAAAGGTGCCAGCGGGGAAAAGTGATGCTGGTCCTCACTGCCTCCTGGAACCCCTTCAAATGCCCCAGACAATTTGGCCCTCTCTGCTTTCCTGCGCACTCTAGCCTCAAAAGCACCTTTTTTCACTTTCGGCGCCCCCCAGAGGAAAAAAGACAAACGTCCAGCTTTTGCTGCCACAGCAAAGGTGCCAGCGGGGAAAAGTGTGGTTGGTCCTCACTGCCTCCTGGAACCCCTTCAAATGCCCCAGACAATTTGGCCCTCTCTGCTTTCCTGCGCACTCTAGCCTCAAAAGCACCTTTTTTCACTTTCGGCGCCCTCCGGAGCAAAAAAGACAAACGTCCAGCTTTTGCTGCCACAGCAAAGGTGCCAGCGGGGAAAAGTGATGCTGGTCCTCACTGCCTCCTGGAACCCCTTCAAATGCCCCAGACAATTTGGCCCTCTCTGCTTTCCTGCGCACTCTAGCCTCAAAAGCACCGGTTTTCACTTTCAGTGCTGTTTGGAGCAAAAAAGACAAACGTCCAGCTTTTGCTGCCACAGCAAAGGTGCCAGCGGGGAAAAGTGATGCTGGTCCTCACTGCCTCCTGGAACCCCTTCAAATGCCCCAGACAATTTGGCCCTCTCTGCTTTCCTGCGCACTCTAGCCTCAAAAGCACCTTTTTTCACTTTCGGCGCCCTCCGGAGCAAAAAAGACAAACGTCCAGCTTTTGCTGCCACAGCAAAGGTGCCAGCGGGGAAAAGTCATGCTGGTCCTCACTGCCTCCTGGAACCCCTTCAAATGCCCCAGACAATTTGGCCCTCTCTGCTTTCCTGCGCACTCTAGCCTCAAAAGCACCTTTTTTCACTTTCGGCGCCCCCCAGAAGAAAAAAAAAAAACGTCCAGCTTTTGCTGCCACAGCAAAGGTGCCAGCGGGGAAAAGTGATGCTGGTCCTCACTGCCTCCTGGAACCCCTTCAAATGCCCCAGACAATTTGGCCCTCTCTGCTTTCCTGCGCACTCTAGCCTCAAAAACACCGGTTTTCACTTTCGGCGCCCCCCAGAGGAAAAAAGACAAACGTCCAGCTTTTGCTGCCACAGCAAAGGTGCCAGCGGGGAAAAGTGATGCTGGTCCTCACTGCCTCCTGGAACCCCTTCAAATGCCCCAGACAATTTGGCCCTCTCTGCTTTCCTGCGCACTCTAGCCTCAAAAGCACCTTTTTTCACTTTCGGCGCCCCCCAGAGGAAAAAAGACAAACGTCCAGCTTTTGCTGCCACAGCAAAGGTGCCAGCGGGGAAAAGTCATGCTGGTCCTCACTGCCTCCTGGAACCCCTTCAAATTCCCCAGACAATTTGGCCCTCTCTGCTTTCCTGCGCACTCTAGCCTCAAAAGCACCTTTTTTCACTTTCGGCGCCCCCCAGAGGAAAAAAGACAAACGTCCAGCTTTTGCTGCCACAGCAAAGGTGCCAGCGGGGAAAAGTGATGCTGGTCCTCACTGCCTCCTGGAACCCCTTCAAATGCCCCAGACAATTTGGCCCTCTCTGCTTTCCTGCGCACTCTAGCCTCAAAAGCACCTTTTTTCACTTTCGGCGCCCTCCGGAGGAAAAAAGACAAACGTCCAGCTTTTGCTGCCACAGCAAAGGTGCCAGCGGGGAAAAGTGATGCTGGTCTTCACTGCCTCCTGGAACCCCTTCAAATGCCCCAGACAATTTGGCCCTCTCTGCTTTCCTGCGCACTCTAGCCTCAAAAGCACCTTTTTTCACTTTCGGCGCCCCCCAGAGGAAAAAAGACAAACGTCCAGCTTTTGCTGCCACAGCAAAGGTGCCAGCGGGGAAAAGTGATGCTGGTCCTCACTGCCTCCTGGAACCCCTTCAAATGCCCCACACAATTTGGCCCTCTCTGCTTTCCTGCGCACTCTAGCCTCAAAAGCACCTTTTTTCACTTTCGGCGCCCCCCAGAGGAAAAAAGACAAACGTCCAGCTTTTGCTGCCACAGCAAAGGTGCCAGCGGGGAAAAGTGATGCTGGTCCTCACTGCCTCCTGGAACCCCTTCAAATGCCCCAGACAATTTGGCCCTCTCTGCTTTCCTGCGCACTCTAGCCTCAAAAGCACCGGTTTTCACTTTCAGTGCTGTTTGGAGCAAAAAAGACAAACGTCCAGCTTTTGCTGCCACAGCAAAGGTGCCAGCGGGGAAAAGTGATGCTGGTCCTCACTGCCTCCTGGAACCCCTTCAAATGCCCCACACAATTTGGCCCTCTCTGCTTTCCTGCGCACTCTAGCCTCAAAAGCACCTTTTTTCACTTTCGGCGCCCTCCGGAGCAAAAAAGACAAACGTCCAGCTTTTGCTGCCACAGCAAAGGTGCCAGCGGGGAAAAGTGATGCTGGTCCTCACTGCCTCCTGGAACCCCTTCAAATGCCCCAGACAATTTGGCCCTCTCTGCTTTCCTGCGCACTCTAGCCTCAAAAGCACCTTTTTTCACTTTCGGCGCCCCCCAGAGGAAAAAAGACAAACGTCCAGCTTTTGCTGCCACAGCAAAGGTGCCAGCGGGGAAAAGTGTGGTTGGTCCTCACTGCCTCCTGGAACCCCTTCAAATGCCCCAGACAATTTGGCCCTCTCTGCTTTCCTGCGCACTCTAGCCTCAAAAGCACCTTTTTTCACTTTCGGCGCCCTCCGGAGCAAAAAAGACAAACGTCCAGCTTTTGCTGCCACAGCAAAGGTGCCAGCGGGGAAAAGTGTGGTTGGTCCTAACTGCCTCCTGGAACCCCTTCAAATGCCCCAGACAATTTGGCCCTCTCTGCTTTCCTGCGCACTCTAGCCTCAAAAGCACCTTTTTTCACTATCAGCGCTGTTTGGAGTAAAAAAGACAAACGTCCAGCTTTTGCTGCCACAGCAAAGGTGCCAGCGGGGAAAAGTGATGCTGGTCCTCACTGCCTCCTGGAACCCCTTCAAATGCCCCACACAATTTGGCCCTCTCTGCTTTCCTGCGCACTCTAGCCTCAAAAGCACCGGTTTTCACTTTCAGTGCTGTTTGGAGCAAAAAAGACAAACGTCCAGCTTTTGCTGCCACAGCAAAGGTGCCAGCGGGGAAAAGTGATGCTGGTCCTCACTGCCTCCTGGAACCCCTTCAAATGCCCCAGACAATTTGGCCCTCTCTGCTTTCCTGCGCACTCTAGCCTCAAAAGCACCTTTTTTCACTATCAGCGCTGTTTGGAGTAAAAAAGACAAACGTCCAGCTTTTGCTGCCACAGCAAAGGTGCCAGCGGGGAAAAGTGATGCTGGTCCTCACTGCCTCCTGGAACCCCTTCAAATGCCCCAGACAATTTGGCCCTCTCTGCTTTCCTGCGCACTCTAGCCTCAAAAGCACCTTTTTTCACTTTCGGCGCCCCCCAGAGGAAAAAAGACAAACGTCCAGCTTTTGCTGCCACAGCAAAGGTGCCAGCGGGGAAAAGTCATGCTGGTCCTCACTGCCTCCTGGAACCCCTTCAAATGCCCCAGACAATTTGGCCCTCTCTGCTTTCCTGCGCACTCTAGCCTCAAAAACACCGGTTTTCACTTTCGGCGCCCCCCAGAGGAAAAAAGACAAACGTCCAGCTTTTGCTGCCACAGCAAAGGTGCCAGCGGGGAAAAGTCATGCTGGTCCTCACTGCCTCCTGGAACCCCTTCAAATGCCCCAGACAATTTGGCCCTCTCTGCTTTCCTGCGGACTCTAGCCTCAAAAGCACCTTTTTTCACTTTCGGCGCCCCCCAGAAGAAAAAAAAAAAACGTCCAGCTTTTGCTGCCACAGCAAAGGTGCCAGCGGGGAAAAGTGATGCTGGTCCTCACTGCCTCCTGGAACCCCTTCAAATGCCCCAGACAATTTGGCCCTCTCTACTTTCCTGCGCACTCTAGCCTCAAAAGCACCTTTTTTCACTTTCGGCGCCCCCCAGAGGAAAAAAGACAAACGTCCAGCTTTTGCTGCCACAGCAAAGGTGCCAGCGGGGAAAAGTGATGCTGGTTCTCACTGCCTCCTGGAACCCCTTCAAATGCCCCAGACAATTTGGCCCTCTCTGCTTTCCTGCGCACTCTAGCCTCAAAAGCACCTTTTTTCACTTTCGGCGCCCTCCGGAGCAAAAAAGACAAACGTCCAGCTTTTGCTGCCACAGCAAAGGTGCCAGCGGGGAAAAGTCATGCTGGTCCTCACTGCCTCCTGGAACCCCTTCAAATGCCCCACACAATTTGGCCCTCTCTGCTTTCCTGCGCACTCTAGCCTCAAAAGCACCTTTTTTCACTTTCGGCGCCCTCCGGAGCAAAAAAGACAAACGTCCAGCTTTTGCTGCCACAGCAAAGGTGCCAGCGGGGAAAAGTGATGCTGGTCCTCACTGCCTCCTGGAACCCCTTCAAATGCCCCAGACAATTTGGCCCTCTCTGCTTTCCTGCGCACTCTAGCCTCAAAAGCACCTTTTTTCACTTTCGGCGCCCCCCAGAGGAAAAAAGACAAACGTCCAGCTTTTGCTGCCACAGCAAAGGTGCCAGCGGGGAAAAGTGTGGTTGGTCCTCACTGCCTCCTGGAACCCCTTCAAATGCCCCAGACAATTTGGCCCTCTCTGCTTTCCTGCGCACTCTAGCCTCAAAAGCACCTTTTTTCACTTTCGGCGCCCTCCGGAGCAAAAAAGACAAACGTCCAGCTTTTGCTGCCACAGCAAAGGTGCCAGCGGGGAAAAGTGATGCTGGTCCTCACTGCCTCCTGGAACCCCTTCAAATGCCCCAGACAATTTGGCCCTCTCTGCTTTCCTGCGCACTCTAGCCTCAAAAGCACCGGTTTTCACTTTCAGTGCTGTTTGGAGCAAAAAAGACAAACGTCCAGCTTTTGCTGCCACAGCAAAGGTGCCAGCGGGGAAAAGTGATGCTGGTCCTCACTGCCTCCTGGAACCCCTTCAAATGCCCCAGACAATTTGGCCCTCTCTGCTTTCCTGCGCACTCTAGCCTCAAAAGCACCTTTTTTCACTTTCGGCGCCCCCCAGAAGAAAAAAAAAAAACGTCCAGCTTTTGCTGCCACAGCAAAGGTGCCAGCGGGGAAAAGTGATGCTGGTCCTCACTGCCTCCTGGAACCCCTTCAAATGCCCCAGACAATTTGGCCCTCTCTGCTTTCCTGCGCACTCTAGCCTCAAAAACACCGGTTTTCACTTTCGGCGCCCCCCAGAGGAAAAAAGACAAACGTCCAGCTTTTGCTGCCACAGCAAAGGTGCCAGCGGGGAAAAGTGATGCTGGTCCTCACTGCCTCCTGGAACCCCTTCAAATGCCCCAGACAATTTGGCCCTCTCTGCTTTCCTGCGCACTCTAGCCTCAAAAGCACCTTTTTTCACTTTCGGCGCCCCCCAGAGGAAAAAAGACAAACGTCCAGCTTTTGCTGCCACAGCAAAGGTGCCAGCGGGGAAAAGTCATGCTGGTCCTCACTGCCTCCTGGAACCCCTTCAAATTCCCCAGACAATTTGGCCCTCTCTGCTTTCCTGCGCACTCTAGCCTCAAAAGCACCTTTTTTCACTTTCGGCGCCCCCCAGAGGAAAAAAGACAAACGTCCAGCTTTTGCTGCCACAGCAAAGGTGCCAGCGGGGAAAAGTGATGCTGGTCCTCACTGCCTCCTGGAACCCCTTCAAATGCCCCAGACAATTTGGCCCTCTCTGCTTTCCTGCGCACTCTAGCCTCAAAAGCACCGGTTTTCACTTTCAGTGCTGTTTGGAGCAAAAAAGACAAACGTCCAGCTTTTGCTGCCACAGCAAAGGTGCCAGCGGGGAAAAGTGATGCTGGTCCTCACTGCCTCCTGGAACCCCTTCAAATGCCCCAGACAATTTGGCCCTCTCTGCTTTCCTGCGCACTCTAGCCTCAAAAGCACCTTTTTTCACTATCAGCGCTGTTTGGAGTAAAAAAGACAAACGTCCAGCTTTTGCTGCCACAGCAAAGGTGCCAGCGGGGAAAAGTGATGCTGGTCCTCACTGCCTCCTGGAACCCCTTCAAATGCCCCAGACAATTTGGCCCTCTCTGCTTTCCTGCGCACTCTAGCCTCAAAAGCACCTTTTTTCACTTTCGGCGCCCCCCAGAGGAAAAAAGACAAACGTCCAGCTTTTGCTGCCACAGCAAAGGTGCCAGCGGGGAAAAGTCATGCTGGTCCTCACTGCCTCCTGGAACCCCTTCAAATTCCCCAGACAATTTGGCCCTCTCTGCTTTCCTGCGCACTCTAGCCTCAAAAGCACCTTTTTTCACTTTCGGCGCCCTCCGGAGCAAAAAAGACAAACGTCCAGCTTTTGCTGCCACAGCAAAGGTGCCAGCGGGGAAAAGGCCCAAATGCCCAGACAATTTGGCCCTCTCTGCTTTCCTGCGCACTCTGCTCAAAAGCACCTTTTTTCACTATCAGCGCTGTTTGGAGCAAAAAAGACAAACGTCCAGCTTTTGCTGCGGAGCAAAAAAGACAAACGTCCAGCTTTTGCTGCCACAGCAAAGGTGCCAGCGGGGAAAAGTCATGCTGGTCCTCACTGCCTCCTGGAACCCCTTCAAATGCCCCAGACAATTTGGCCCTCTCTGCTTTCCTGCGCACTCTAGCCTCAAAAGCACCTTTTTTCACTTTCGGCGCCCTCCGGAGCAAAAAAGACAAACGTCCAGCTTTTGCTGCCACAGCAAAGGTGCCAGCGGGGAAAAGTGATGCTGGTCCTCACTGCCTCCTGGAACCCCTTCAAATGCCCCACACAATTTGGCCCTCTCTGCTTTCCTGCGCACTCTAGCCTCAAAAGCACCTTTTTTCACTTTCGGCGCCCTCCGGAGCAAAAAAGACAAACGTCCAGCTTTTGCTGCCACAGCAAAGGTGCCAGCGGGGAAAAGTGATGCTGGTCCTCACTGCCTCCTGGAACCCCTTCAAATGCCCCAGACAATTTGGCCCTCTCTGCTTTCCTGCGCACTCTAGCCTCAAAAGCACCTTTTTTCACTTTCGGCGCCCCCCAGAGGAAAAAAGACAAACGTCCAGCTTTTGCTGCCACAGCAAAGGTGCCAGCGGGGAAAAGTGTGGTTGGTCCTCACTGCCTCCTGGAACCCCTTCAAATGCCCCAGACAATTTGGCCCTCTCTGCTTTCCTGCGCACTCTAGCCTCAAAAGCACCTTTTTTCACTTTCGGCGCCCTCCGGAGCAAAAAAGACAAACGTCCAGCTTTTGCTGCCACAGCAAAGGTGCCAGCGGGGAAAAGTCATGCTGGTCCTCACTGCCTCCTGGAACCCCTTCAAATGCCCCAGACAATTTGGCCCTCTCTGCTTTCCTGCGCACTCTAGCCTCAAAAGCACCGGTTTTCACTTTCAGTGCTGTTTGGAGCAAAAAAGACAAACGTCCAGCTTTTGCTGCCACAGCAAAGGTGCCAGCGGGGAAAAGTGATGCTGGTCCTCACTGCCTCCTGGAACCCCTTCAAATGCCCCAGACAATTTGGCCCTCTCTGCTTTCCTGCGCACTCTAGCCTCAAAAGCACCTTTTTTCACTTTCGGCGCCCTCCGGAGCAAAAAAGACAAACGTCCAGCTTTTGCTGCCACAGCAAAGGTGCCAGCGGGGAAAAGTCATGCTGGTCCTCACTGCCTCCTGGAACCCCTTCAAATGCCCCAGACAATTTGGCCCTCTCTGCTTTCCTGCGCACTCTAGCCTCAAAAGCACCGGTTTTCACTTTCGGCGCCCCCCAGAAGAAAAAAAAAAAACGTCCAGCTTTTGCTGCCACAGCAAAGGTGCCAGCGGGGAAAAGTGATGCTGGTCCTCACTGCCTCCTGGAACCCCTTCAAATGCCCCAGACAATTTGGCCCTCTCTGCTTTCCTGCGCACTCTAGCCTCAAAAACACCGGTTTTCACTTTCGGCGCCCCCCAGAGGAAAAAAGACAAACGTCCAGCTTTTGCTGCCACAGCAAAGGTGCCAGCGGGGAAAAGTGATGCTGGTCCTCACTGCCTCCTGGAACCCCTTCAAATGCCCCAGACAATTTGGCCCTCTCTGCTTTCCTGCGCACTCTAGCCTCAAAAGCACCTTTTTTCACTTTCGGCGCCCCCCAGAGGAAAAAAGACAAACGTCCAGCTTTTGCTGCCACAGCAAAGGTGCCAGCGGGGAAAAGTCATGCTGGTCCTCACTGCCTCCTGGAACCCCTTCAAATTCCCCAGACAATTTGGCCCTCTCTGCTTTCCTGCGCACTCTAGCCTCAAAAGCACCTTTTTTCACTTTCGGCGCCCTCCGGAGCAAAAAAGACAAACGTCCAGCTTTTGCTGCCACAGCAAAGGTGCCAGCGGGGAAAAGTGATGCTGGTCCTCACTGCCTCCTGGAACCCCTTCAAATGCCCCAGACAATTTGGCCCTCTCTGCTTTCCTGCGCACTCTAGCCTCAAAAGCACCTTTTTTCACTTTTGGCGCCCTCCGGAGGAAAAAAGACAAACGTCCAGCTTTTGCTGCCACAGCAAAGGTGCCAGCGGGGAAAAGTGATGCTGGTCTTCACTGCCTCCTGGAACCCCTTCAAATGCCCCAGACAATTTGGCCCTCTCTGCTTTCCTGCGCACTCTAGCCTCAAAAGCACCTTTTTTCACTTTCGGCGCCCCCCAGAGGAAAAAAGACAAACGTCCAGCTTTTGCTGCCACAGCAAAGGTGCCAGCGGGGAAAAGTGATGCTGGTCCTCACTGCCTCCTGGAACCCCTTCAAATGCCCCACACAATTTGGCCCTCTCTGCTTTCCTGCGCACTCTAGCCTCAAAAGCACCTTTTTTCAGTTTCGGCGCCCCCCAGAGGAAAAAAGACAAACGTCCAGCTTTTGCTGCCACAGCAAAGGTGCCAGCGGGGAAAAGTGATGCTGGTCCTCACTGCCTCCTGGAACCCCTTCAAATGCCCCAGACAATTTGGCCCTCTCTGCTTTCCTGCGCACTCTAGCCTCAAAAGCACCGGTTTTCACTTTCAGTGCTGTTTGGAGCAAAAAAGACAAACGTCCAGCTTTTGCTGCCACAGCAAAGGTGCCAGCGGGGAAAAGTGATGCTGGTCCTCACTGCCTCCTGGAACCCCTTCAAATGCCCCACACAATTTGGCCCTCTCTGCTTTCCTGCGCACTCTAGCCTCAAAAGCACCTTTTTTCACTTTCGGCGCCCTCCGGAGCAAAAAAGACAAACGTCCAGCTTTTGCTGCCACAGCAAAGGTGCCAGCGGGGAAAAGTGATGCTGGTCCTCACTGCCTCCTGGAACCCCTTCAAATGCCCCAGACAATTTGGCCCTCTCTGCTTTCCTGCGCACTCTAGCCTCAAAAGCACCTTTTTTCACTTTCGGCGCCCCCCAGAGGAAAAAAGACAAACGTCCAGCTTTTGCTGCCACAGCAAAGGTGCCAGCGGGGAAAAGTGTGGTTGGTCCTCACTGCCTCCTGGAACCCCTTCAAATGCCCCAGACAATTTGGCCCTCTCTGCTTTCCTGCGCACTCTAGCCTCAAAAGCACCTTTTTTCACTTTCGGCGCCCTCCGGAGCAAAAAAGACAAACGTCCAGCTTTTGCTGCCACAGCAAAGGTGCCAGCGGGGAAAAGTGTGGTTGGTCCTCACTGCCTCCTGGAACCCCTTCAAATGCCCCAGACAATTTGGCCCTCTCTGCTTTCCTGCGCACTCTAGCCTCAAAAGCACCTTTTTTCACTATCAGCGCTGTTTGGAGTAAAAAAGACAAACGTCCAGCTTTTGCTGCCACAGCAAAGGTGCCAGCGGGGAAAAGTGATGCTGGTCCTCACTGCCTCCTGGAACCCCTTCAAATGCCCCAGACAATTTGGCCCTCTCTGCTTTCCTGCGCACTCTAGCCTCAAAAGCACCTTTTTTCACTTTCGGCGCCCCCCAGAGGAAAAAAGACAAACGTCCAGCTTTTGCTGCCACAGCAAAGGTGCCAGCGGGGAAAAGTGATGCTGGTCCTCACTGCCTCCTGGAACCCCTTCAAATGCCCCAGACAATTTGGCCCTCTCTGCTTTCCTGCGCACTCTAGCCTCAAAAACACCGGTTTTCACTTTCGGCGCCCCCCAGAGGAAAAAAGACAAACGTCCAGCTTTTGCTGCCACAGCAAAGGTGCCAGCGGGGAAAAGTCATGCTGGTCCTCACTGCCTCCTGGAACCCCTTCAAATGCCCCAGACAATTTGGCCCTCTCTGCTTTCCTGCGGACTCTAGCCTCAAAAGCACCTTTTTTCACTTTCGGCGCCCCCCAGAAGAAAAAAAAAAAAACGTCCAGCTTTTGCTGCCACAGCAAAGGTGCCAGCGGGGAAAAGTGATGCTGGTCCTCACTGCCTCCTGGAACCCCTTCAAATGCCCCAGACAATTTGGCCCTCTCTACTTTCCTGCGCACTCTAGCCTCAAAAGCACCTTTTTTCACTTTCGGCGCCCCCCAGAGGAAAAAAGACAAACGTCCAGCTTTTGCTGCCACAGCAAAGGTGCCAGCGGGGAAAAGTGATGCTGGTCCTCACTGCCTCCTGGAACCCCTTCAAATGCCCCAGACAATTTGGCCCTCTCTGCTTTCCTGCGCACTCTAGCCTCAAAAGCACCTTTTTTCACTTTCGGCGCCCTCTGGAGCAAAAAAGACAAACGTCCAGCTTTTGCTGCCACAGCAAAGGTGCCAGCGGGGAAAAGTGATGCTGGTCCTCACTGCCTCCTGGAACCCCTTCAAATGCCCCACACAATTTGGCCCTCTCTGCTTTCCTGCGCACTCTAGCCTCAAAAGCACCTTTTTTCACTTTCGGCGCCCTCCGGAGCAAAAAAGACAAACGTCCAGCTTTTGCTGCCACAGCAAAGGTGCCAGCGGGGAAAAGTGATGCTGGTCCTCACTGCCTCCTGGAACCCCTTCAAATGCCCCAGACAATTTGGCCCTCTCTGCTTTCCTGCGCACTCTAGCCTCAAAAGCACCTTTTTTCACTTTCGGCGCCCCCCAGAGGAAAAAAGACAAACGTCCAGCTTTTGCTGCCACAGCAAAGGTGCCAGCGGGGAAAAGTGTGGTTGGTCCTCACTGCCTCCTGGAACCCCTTCAAATTCCCCAGACAATTTGGCCCTCTCTGCTTTCCTGCGCACTCTAGCCTCAAAAGCACCTTTTTTCACTTTCGGCGCCCTCCGGAGCAAAAAAGACAAACGTCCAGCTTTTGCTGCCACAGCAAAGGTGCCAGCGGGGAAAAGTGATGCTGGTCCTCACTGCCTCCTGGAACCCCTTCAAATGCCCCAGACAATTTGGCCCTCTCTGCTTTCCTGCGCACTCTAGCCTCAAAAGCACCGGTTTTCACTTTCAGTGCTGTTTGGAGCAAAAAAGACAAACGTCCAGCTTTTGCTGCCACAGCAAAGGTGCCAGCGGGGAAAAGTGATGCTGGTCCTCACTGCCTCCTGGAACCCCTTCAAATGCCCCAGACAATTTGGCCCTCTCTGCTTTCCTGCGCACTCTAGCCTCAAAAGCACCTTTTTTCACTTTCGGCGCCCTCCGGAGCAAAAAAGACAAACGTCCAGCTTTTGCTGCCACAGCAAAGGTGCCAGCGGGGAAAAGTGATGCTGGTCCTCACTGCCTCCTGGAACCCCTTCAAATGCCCCAGACAATTTGGCCCTCTCTGCTTTCCTGCGCACTCTAGCCTCAAAAGCACCTTTTTTCACTTTCGGCGCCCCCCAGAGGAAAAAAGACAAACGTCCAGCTTTTGCTGCCACAGCAAAGGTGCCAGCGGGGAAAAGTGTGGTTGGTCCTCACTGCCTCCTGGAACCCCTTCAAATTCCCCAGACAATTTGGCCCTCTCTGCTTTCCTGCGCACTCTAGCCTCAAAAGCACCTTTTTTCACTTTCGGCGCCCTCCGGAGCAAAAAAGACAAACGTCCAGCTTTTGCTGCCACAGCAAAGGTGCCAGCGGGGAAAAGTGATGCTGGTCCTCACTGCCTCCTGGAACCCCTTCAAATGCCCCAGACAATTTGGCCCTCTCTGCTTTCCTGCGCACTCTAGCCTCAAAAGCACCGGTTTTCACTTTCAGTGCTGTTTGGAGCAAGAAAGACAAACGTCCAGCTTTTGCTGCCACAGCAAAGGTGCCAGCGGGGAAAAGTGATGCTGGTCCTCACTGCCTCCTGGAACCCCTTCAAATGCCCCAGACAATTTGGCCCTCTCTGCTTTCCTGCGCACTCTAGCCTCAAAAGCACCTTTTTTCACTTTCGGCGCCCCCCAGAAGAAAAAAAAAAAACGTCCAGCTTTTGCTGCCACAGCAAAGGTGCCAGCGGGGAAAAGTGATGCTGGTCCTCACTGCCTCCTGGAACCCCTTCAAATGCCCCAGACAATTTGGCCCTCTCTGCTTTCCTGCGCACTCTAGCCTCAAAAACACCGGTTTTCACTTTCGGCGCCCCCCAGAGGAAAAAAGACAAACGTCCAGCTTTTGCTGCCACAGCAAAGGTGCCAGCGGGGAAAAGTGATGCTGGTCCTCACTGCCTCCTGGAACCCCTTCAAATGCCCCAGACAATTTGGCCCTCTCTGCTTTCCTGCGCACTCTAGCCTCAAAAGCACCTTTTTTCACTTTCGGCGCCCCCCAGAGGAAAAAAGACAAACGTCCAGCTTTTGCTGCCACAGCAAAGGTGCCAGCGGGGAAAAGTCATGCTGGTCCTCACTGCCTCCTGGAACCCCTTCAAATTCCCCAGACAATTTGGCCCTCTCTGCTTTCCTGCGCACTCTAGCCTCAAAAGCACCTTTTTTCACTTTCGGCGCCCTCCGGAGCAAAAAAGACAAACGTCCAGCTTTTGCTGCCACAGCAAAGGTGCCAGCGGGGAAAAGTGATGCTGGTCCTCACTGCCTCCTGGAACCCCTTCAAATGCCCCAGACAATTTGGCCCTCTCTGCTTTCCTGCGCACTCTAGCCTCAAAAGCACCTTTTTTCACTTTTGGCGCCCTCCGGAGGAAAAGAGACAAACGTCCAGCTTTTGCTGCCACAGCAAAGGTGCCAGCGGGGAAAAGTGATGCTGATCTTCACTGCCTCCTGGAACCCCTTCAAATGCCCCAGACAATTTGGCCCTCTCTGCTTTCCTGCGCACTCTAGCCTCAAAAGCACCTTTTTTCACTTTCGGCGCCCCCCAGAGGAAAAAAGACAAACGTCCAGCTTTTGCTGCCACAGCAAAGGTGCCAGCGGGGAAAATTGATGCTGGTCCTCACTGCCTCCTGGAACCCCTTCAAATGCCCCACACAATTTGGCCCTCTCTGCTTTCCTGCGCACTCTAGCCTCAAAAGCACCTTTTTTCACTTTCGGCGCCCCCCAGAGGAAAAAAGACAAACGTCCAGCTTTTGCTGCCACAGCAAAGGTGCCAGCGGGGAAAAGTGATGCTGGTCCTCACTGCCTCCTGGAACCCCTTCAAATGCCCCAGACAATTTGGCCCTCTCTGCTTTCCTGCGCACTCTAGCCTCAAAAGCACCGGTTTTCACTTTTAGTGCTGTTTGGAGCAAAAAAGACAAACGTCCAGCTTTTGCTGCCACAGCAAAGGTGCCAGCGGGGAAAAGTGATGCTGGTCCTCACTGCCTCCTGGAACCCCTTCAAATGCCCCAGACAATTTGGCCCTCTCTGCTTTCCTGCGCACTCTAGCCTCAAAAGCACCTTTTTTCACTTTCGGCGCCCCCCAGAGGAAAAAAGACAAACGTCCAGCTTTTGCTGCCACAGCAAAGGTGCCAGCGGGGAAAAGTCATGCTGGTCCTCACTGCCTCCTGGAACCCCTTCAAATGCCCCAGACAATTTGGCCCTCTCTGCTTTCCTGCGCACTCTAGCCTCAAAAGCACCTTTTTTCACTTTCGGCGCCCCCCAGAGGAAAAAAGACAAACGTCCAGCTTTTGCTGCCACAGCAAAGGTGCCAGCGGGGAAAAGTGATGCTGGTCCTCACTGCCTCCTGGAACCCCTTCAAATGCCCCAGACAATTTGGCCCTCTCTGCTTTCCTGCGCACTCTAGCCTCAAAAACACCGGTTTTCACTTTCGGCGCCCCCTCAGAGGAAAAAAGACAAACGTCCAGCTTTTGCTGCCACAGCAAAGGTGCCAGCGGGGAAAAGTCATGCTGGTCCTCACTGCCTCCTGGAACCCCTTCAAATGCCCCAGACAATTTGGCCCTCTCTGCTTTCCTGCGCACTCTAGCCTCAAAAGCACCTTTTTTCACTTTCGGCGCCCTCCGGAGCAAAAAAGACAAACGTCCAGCTTTTGCTGCCACAGCAAAGGTGCCAGCGGGGAAAAGTCATGCTGGTCCTCACTGCCTCCTGGAACCCCTTCAAATGCCCCAGACAATTTGGCCCTCTCTGCTTTCCTGCGCACTCTAGCCTCAAAAGCACCTTTTTTCACTTTCGGCGCCCCCCAGAGGAAAAAAGACAAACGTCCAGCTTTTGCTGCCACAGCAAAGGTGCCAGCGGGGAAAAGTGATGCTGGTCCTCACTGCCTCCTGGAACCCCTTCAAATGCCCCAGACAATTTGGCCCTCTCTGCTTTCCTGCGCACTCTAGCCTCAAAAGCACCTTTTTTCACTTTCGGCGCCCCCCAGAAGAAAAAAAAAAAACGTCCAGCTTTTGCTGCCACAGCAAAGGTGCCAGCGGGGAAAAGTGATGCTGGTCCTCACTGCCTCCTGGAACCCCTTCAAATGCCCCAGACAATTTGGCCCTCTCTGCTTTCCTGCGCACTCTAGCCTCAAAAGCACCTTTTTTCACTTTCGGCGCCCCCCAGAGGAAAAAAGACAAACGTCCAGCTTTTGCTGCCACAGCAAAGGTGCCAGCGGGGAAAAGTCATGCTGGTCCTCACTGCCTCCTGGAACCCCTTCAAATGCCCCAGACAATTTGGCCCTCTCTGCTTTCCTGCGCACTCTAGCCTCAAAAGCACCTTTTTTCACTTTCGGCGCCCTCCGGAGCAAAAAAGACAAACGTCCAGCTTTTGCTGCCACAGCAAAGGTGCCAGCGGGGAAAAGTCATGCTGGTCCTCACTGCCTCCTGGAACCCCTTCAAATGCCCCAGACAATTTGGCCCTCTCTGCTTTCCTGCGCACTCTAGCCTCAAAAGCACCGGTTTTCACTTTCAGTGCTGTTTGGAGCAAAAAAGACAAACGTCCAGCTTTTGCTGCCACAGCAAAGGTGCCAGCGGGGAAAAGTGATGCTGGTCCTCACTGCCTCCTGGAACCCCTTCAAATGCCCCAGACAATTTGGCCCTCTCTGCTTTCCTGCGCACTCTAGCCTCAAAAGCACCTTTTTTCACTTTCGGCGCCCTCCGGAGCAAAAAAGACAAACGTCCAGCTTTTGCTGCCACAGCAAAGGTGCCAGCGGGGAAAAGTCATGCTGGTCCTCACTGCCTCCTGGAACCCCTTCAAATGCCCCAGACAATTTGGCCCTCTCTGCTTTCCTGCGCACTCTAGCCTCAAAAGCACCTTTTTTCACTTTCGGCGCCCCCCAGAAGAAAAAAAAAAAACGTCCAGCTTTTGCTGCCACAGCAAAGGTGCCAGCGGGGAAAAGTGATGCTGGTCCTCACTGCCTCCTGGAACCCCTTCAAATGCCCCAGACAATTTGGCCCTCTCTGCTTTCCTGCGCACTCTAGCCTCAAAAACACCGGTTTTCACTTTCGGCGCCCCCCAGAGGAAAAAAGACAAACGTCCAGCTTTTGCTGCCACAGCAAAGGTGCCAGCGGGGAAAAGTGATGCTGGTCCTCACTGCCTCCTGGAACCCCTTCAAATGCCCCAGACAATTTGGCCCTCTCTGCTTTCCTGCGCACTCTAGCCTCAAAAGCACCTTTTTTCACTTTCGGCGCCCCCCAGAGGAAAAAAGACAAACGTCCAGCTTTTGCTGCCACAGCAAAGGTGCCAGCGGGGAAAAGTGATGCTGGTCCTCACTGCCTCCTGGAACCCCTTCAAATGCCCCACACAATTTGGCCCTCTCTGCTTTCCTGCGCACTCTAGCCTCAAAAGCACCTTTTTTCACTTTCGGCGCCCTCCGGAGCAAAAAAGACAAACGTCCAGCTTTTGCTGCCACAGCAAAGGTGCCAGCGGGGAAAAGTGATGCTGGTCCTCACTGCCTCCTGGAACCCCTTCAAATGCCCCAGACAATTTGGCCCTCTCTGCTTTCCTGCGCACTCTAGCCTCAAAAGCACCTTTTTTCACTTTTGGCGCCCTCCGGAGGAAAAAAGACAAACGTCCAGCTTTTGCTGCCACAGCAAAGGTGCCAGCGGGGAAAAGTGATGCTGGTCTTCACTGCCTCCTGGAACCCCTTCAAATGCCCCAGACAATTTGGCCCTCTCTGCTTTCCTGCGCACTCTAGCCTCAAAAGCACCTTTTTTCACTTTCGGCGCCCCCCAGAGGAAAAAAGACAAACGTCCAGCTTTTGCTGCCACAGCAAAGGTGCCAGCGGGGAAAAGTGATGCTGGTCCTCACTGCCTCCTGGAACCCCTTCAAATGCCCCACACAATTTGGCCCTCTCTGCTTTCCTGCGCACTCTAGCCTCAAAAGCACCTTTTTTCACTTTCGGCGCCCCCCAGAGGAAAAAAGACAAACGTCCAGCTTTTGCTGCCACAGCAAAGGTGCCAGCGGGGAAAAGTGATGCTGGTCCTCACTGCCTCCTGGAACCCCTTCAAATGCCCCAGACAATTTGGCCCTCTCTGCTTTCCTGCGCACTCTAGCCTCAAAAGCACCTTTTTTCACTATCAGCGCTGTTTGGAGCAAAAAAGACAAACGTCCAGCTTTTGCTGCCACAGCAAAGGTGCCAGCGGGGAAAAGTGATGCTGGTCCTCACTGCCTCCTGGAACCCCTTCAAATGCCCCACACAATTTGGCCCTCTCTGCTTTCCTGCGCACTCTAGCCTCAAAAGCACCTTTTTTCACTTTCGGCGCCCCCCAGAGGAAAAAAGACAAACGTCCAGCTTTTGCTGCCACAGCAAAGGTGCCAGCGGGGAAAAGTCATGCTGGTCCTCACTGCCTCCTGGAACCCCTTCAAATTCCCCAGACAATTTGGCCCTCTCTGCTTTCCTGCGCACTCTAGCCTCAAAAGCACCTTTTTTCACTTTCGGCGCCCTCCGGAGCAAAAAAGACAAACGTCCAGCTTTTGCTGCCACAGCAAAGGTGCCAGCGGGGAAAAGTGATGCTGGTCCTCACTGCCTCCTGGAACCCCTTCAAATGCCCCAGACAATTTGGCCCTCTCTGCTTTCCTGCGCACTCTAGCCTCAAAAGCACCTTTTTTCACTTTTGGCGCCCTCCGGAGGAAAAAAGACAAACGTCCAGCTTTTGCTGCCACAGCAAAGGTGCCAGCGGGGAAAAGTGATGCTGGTCTTCACTGCCTCCTGGAACCCCTTCAAATGCCCCAGACAATTTGGCCCTCTCTGCTTTCCTGCGCACTCTAGCCTCAAAAGCACCTTTTTTCACTTTCGGCGCCCCCCAGAGGAAAAAAGACAAACGTCCAGCTTTTGCTGCCACAGCAAAGGTGCCAGCGGGGAAAAGTGATGCTGGTCCTCACTGCCTCCTGGAACCCCTTCAAATGCCCCAGACAATTTGGCCCTCTCTGCTTTCCTGCGCACTCTAGCCTCAAAAGCACCTTTTTTCACTTTCGGCGCCCCCCAGAGGAAAAAAGACAAACGTCCAGCTTTTGCTGCCACAGCAAAGGTGCCAGCGGGGAAAAGTCATGCTGGTCCTCACTGCCTCCTGGAACCCCTTCAAATGCCCCAGACAATTTGGCCCTCTCTGCTTTCCTGCGCACTCTAGCCTCAAAAGCACCGGTTTTCACTTTCAGTGCTGTTTGGAGCAAAAAAGACAAACGTCCAGCTTTTGCTGCCACAGCAAAGGTGCCAGCGGGGAAAAGTCATGCTGGTCCTCACTGCCTCCTGGAACCCCTTCAAATGCCCCACACAATTTGGCCCTCTCTGCTTTCCTGCGCACTCTAGCCTCAAAAGCACCTTTTTTCACTATCAGCGCTGTTTGGAGCAAAAAAGACAAACGTCCAGCTTTTGCTGCCACAGCAAAGGTGCCAGCGGGGAAAAGTGATGCTGGTCCTCACTGCCTCCTGGAACCCCTTCAAATGCCCCAGACAATTTGGCCCTCTCTGCTTTCCTGCGCACTCTAGCCTCAAAAGCACCTTTTTTCACTTTCGGCGCCCCCCAGAGGAAAAAAGACAAACGTCCAGCTTTTGCTGCCACAGCAAAGGTGCCAGCGGGGAAAAGTCATGCTGGTCCTCACTGCCTCCTGGAACCCCTTCAAATGCCCCACACAATTTGGCCCTCTCTGCTTTCCTGCGCACTCTAGCCTCAAAAGCACCTTTTTTCACTTTCGGCGCCCTCCGGAGCAAAAAAGACAAACGTCCAGCTTTTGCTGCCACAGCAAAGGTGCCAGCGGGGAAAAGTCATGCTGGTCCTCACTGCCTCCTGGAACCCCTTCAAATGCCCCAGACAATTTGGCCCTCTCTACTTTCCTGCGCACTCTAGCCTCAAAAGCACCTTTTTTCATTTTCGGCGCCCCCCAGAGGAAAAAAGACAAACGTCCAGCTTTTGCTGCCACAGCAAAGGTACCAGCGGGGAAAAGTCATGCTGGTCCTCACTGCCTCCTGGAACCCCTTCAAATGCCCCAGACAATTTGGCCCTCTCTGCTTTCCTGCACACTCTAGCCTCAAAAGCACCTTTTTTCACTTTCGGCGCCCTCCGGAGCAAAAAAGACAAACGTCCAGCTTTTGCTGCCACAGCAAAGGTGCCAGCGGGGAAAAGTCATGCTGGTCCTCACTGCCTCCTGGAACCCCTTCAAATGCCCCAGACAATTTGGCCCTCTCTGCTTTCCTGCGCACTCTAGCCTCAAAAGCACCTTTTTTCACTTTCGGCGCCCTCCGGAGCAAAAAAGACAAACGTCCAGCTTTTGCTGCCACAGCAAAGGTGCCAGCGGGGAAAAGTCATGCTGGTCCTCACTGCCTCCTGGAACCCCTTCAAATGCCCCAGACAATTTGGCCCTCTCTGCTTTCCTGCGCACTCTAGCCTCAAAAGCACCTTTTTTCACTTTCGGCGCCCCCCAGAGGAAAAAAGACAAAAGTCCAGCTTTTGCTGCCACAGCAAAGGTGCCAGCGGGGAAAAGTCATGCTGGTCCTCACTGCCTCCTGGAACCCCTTCAAAAGCCCCAGACAATTTGGCCCTCTCTGCTTTCCTGCGCACTCTAGCCTCAAAAGCACCTTTTTTCACTTTCGGCGCCCCCCAGAGGAAAAAAGACAAACGTCCAGCTTTTGCTGCCACAGCAAAGGTGCCAGCGGGGAAAAGTGATGCTGGTCCTCACTGCCTCCTGGAACCCCTTCAAATGCCCCAGACAATTTGGCCCTCTCTGCTTTCCTGCGCACTCTAGCCTCAAAAACACCGGTTTTCACTTTCGGCGCCCCCCAGAGGAAAAAAGACAAACGTCCAGCTTTTGCTGCCACAGCAAAGGTGCCAGCGGGGAAAAGTCATGCTGGTCCTCACTGCCTCCTGGAACCCCTTCAAATGCCCCAGACAATTTGGCCCTCTCTGCTTTCCTGCGCACTCTAGCCTCAAAAGCACCTTTTTTCACTTTCGGCGCCCTCCGGAGCAAAAAAGACAAACGTCCAGCTTTTGCTGCCACAGCAAAGGTGCCAGCGGGGAAAAGTGATGCTGGTCCTCACTGCCTCCTGGAACCCCTTCAAATGCCCCAGACAATTTGGCCCTCTCTGCTTTCCTGCGCACTCTAGCCTCAAAAGCACCTTTTTTCACTTTCGGCGCCCCCCAGAGGAAAAAAGACAAACGTCCAGCTTTTGCTGCCACAGCAAAGGTGCCAGCGGGGAAAAGTCATGCTGGTCCTCACTGCCTCCTGGAACCCCTTCAAATGCCCCAGACAATTTGGCCCTCTCTGCTTTCCTGCGCACTCTAGCCTCAAAAGCACCTTTTTTCACTTTCGGCGCCCCCCAGAGGAAAAAAGACAAACGTCCAGCTTTTGCTGCCACAGCAAAGGTGCCAGCGGGGAAAAGTGATGCTGGTCCTCACTGCCTCCTGGAACCCCTTCAAATGCCCCAGACAATTTGGCCCTCTCTGCTTTCCTGCGCACTCTAGCCTCAAAAACACCGGTTTTCACTTTCGGCGCCCCCCAGAGGAAAAAAGACAAACGTCCAGCTTTTGCTGCCACAGCAAAGGTGCCAGCGGGGAAAAGTCATGCTGGTCCTCACTGCCTCCTGGAACCCCTTCAAATGCCCCAGACAATTTGGCCCTCTCTGCTTTCCTGCGCACTCTAGCCTCAAAAGCACCTTTTTTCACTTTCGGCGCCCCCCAGAAGAAAAAAAAAAAACGTCCAGCTTTTGCTGCCACAGCAAAGGTGCCAGCGGGGAAAAGTGATGCTGGTCCTCACTGCCTCCTGGAACCCCTTCAAATGCCCCAGACAATTTGGCCCTCTCTGCTTTCCTGCGCACTCTAGCCTCAAAAGCACCTTTTTTCACTTTCGGCGCCCCCCAGAGGAAAAAAGACAAACGTCCAGCTTTTGCTGCCACAGCAAAGGTGCCAGCGGGGAAAAGTGATGCTGGTCCTCACTGCCTCCTGGAACCCCTTCAAATGCCCCAGACAATTTGGCCCTCTCTGCTTTCCTGCGCACTCTAGCCTCAAAAGCACCTTTTTTCACTTTCGGCGCCCTCCGGAGCAAAAAAGACAAACGTCCAGCTTTTGCTGCCACAGCAAAGGTGCCAGCGGGGAAAAGTCATGCTGGTCCTCACTGCCTCCTGGAACCCCTTCAAATGCCCCAGACAATTTGGCCCTCTCTGCTTTCCTGCGCACTCTAGCCTCAAAAGCACCTTTTTTCACTTTCGGCGCCCTCCGGAGCAAAAAAGACAAACGTCCAGCTTTTGCTGCCACAGCAAAGGTGCCAGCGGGGAAAAGTCATGCTGGTCCTCACTGCCTCCTGGAACCCCTTCAAATGCCCCAGACAATTTGGCCCTCTCTGCTTTCCTGCGCACTCTAGCCTCAAAAGCACCTTTTTTCACTTTCGGCGCCCCCCAGAGGAAAAAAGACAAACGTCCAGCTTTTGCTGCCACAGCAAAGGTGCCAGCGGGGAAAAGTCATGCTGGTCCTCACTGCCTCCTGGAACCCCTTCAAATGCCCCAGACAATTTGGCCCTCTCTGCTTTCCTGCGCACTCTAGCCTCAAAAGCACCTTTTTTCACTTTCGGCGCCCCCCAGAGGAAAAAAGACAAACGTCCAGCTTTTGCTGCCACAGCAAAGGTGCCAGCGGGGAAAAGTGATGCTGGTCCTCACTGCCTCCTGGAACCCCTTCAAATGCCCCAGACAATTTGGCCCTCTCTGCTTTCCTGCGCACTCTAGCCTCAAAAACACCGGTTTTCACTTTCGGCGCCCCCCAGAGGAAAAAAGACAAACGTCCAGCTTTTGCTGCCACAGCAAAGGTGCCAGCGGGGAAAAGTCATGCTGGTCCTCACTGCCTCCTGGAACCCCTTCAAATGCCCCAGACAATTTGGCCCTCTCTGCTTTCCTGCGCACTCTAGCCTCAAAAGCACCTTTTTTCACTTTCGGCGCCCCCCAGAGGAAAAAAGACAAACGTCCAGCTTTTGCTGCCACAGCAAAGGTGCCAGCGGGGAAAAGTCATGCTGGTCCTCACTGCCTCCTGGAACCCCTTCAAATGCCCCAGACAATTTGGCCCTCTCTGCTTTCCTGCGCACTCTAGCCTCAAAAGCACCTTTTTTCACTTTCGGCGCCCCCCAGAGGAAAAAAGACAAACGTCCAGCTTTTGCTGCCACAGCAAAGGTGCCAGCGGGGAAAAGTCATGCTGGTCCTCACTGCCTCCTGGAACCCCTTCAAATGCCCCAGACAATTTGGCCCTCTCTGCTTTCCTGCGCACTCTAGCCTCAAAAGCACCTTTTTTCACTTTCGGCGCCCCCCAGAGGAAAAAAGACAAACGTCCAGCTTTTGCTGCCACAGCAAAGGTGCCAGCGGGGAAAAGTGATGCTGGTCCTCACTGCCTCCTGGAACCCCTTCAAATGCCCCAGACAATTTGGCCCTCTCTGCTTTCCTGCGCACTCTAGCCTCAAAAGCACCTTTTTTCACTTTCGGCGCCCCTCAGAAGAAAAAAAAAAAAGTCCAGCTTTTGCTGCCACAGCAAAGGTGCCAGCGGGGAAAAGTGATGCTGGTCCTCACTGCCTCCTGGAACCCCTTCAAATGCCCCAGACAATTTGGCCCTCTCTGCTTTCCTGCGCACTCTAGCCTCAAAAGCACCTTTTTTCACTTTCGGCGCCCTCCGGAGGAAAAAAGACAAACGTCCAGCTTTTGCTGCCACAGCAAAGGTGCCAGCGGGGAAAAGTGATGCTGGTCCTCACTGCCTCCTGGAACCCCTTCAAATGCCCCAGACAATTTGGCCCTCTCTGCTTTCCTGCGCACTCTAGCCTCAAAAGCACCTTTTTTCATTTTCGGCGCCCCCCAGAGGAAAAAAGACAAACGTCCAGCTTTTGCTGCCACAGCAAAGGTGCCAGCGGGGAAAAGTCATGCTGGTCCTCACTGCCTCCTGGAACCCCTTCAAATGCCCCAGACAATTTGGCCCTCTCTGCTTTCCTGCGCACTCTAGCCTCAAAAGCACCTTTTTTCACTTTCGGCGCCCCTCAGAAGAAAAAAAAAAAAGTCCAGCTTTTGCTGCCACAGCAAAGGTGCCAGCGGGGAAAAGTGATGCTGGTCCTCACTGCCTCCTGGAACCCCTTCAAATGCCCCAGACAATTTGGCCCTCTCTGCTTTCCTGCGCACTCTAGCCTCAAAAGCACCTTTTTTCACTTTCGGCGCCCCCCAGAGGAAAAAAGACAAACGTCCAGCTTTTGCTGCCACAGCAAAGGTGCCAGCGGGGAAAAGTCATGCTGGTCCTCACTGCCTCCTGGAACCCCTTCAAATGCCCCAGACAATTTGGCCCTCTCTGCTTTCCTGCGCACTCTAGCCTCAAAAGCACCTTTTTTCACTTTCGGCGCCCCCCAGAGGAAAAAAGACAAACGTCCAGCTTTTGCTGCCACAGCAAAGGTGCCAGCGGGGAAAAGTGATGCTGGTCCTCACTGCCTCCTGGAACCCCTTCAAATGCCCCAGACAATTTGGCCCTCTCTGCTTTCCTGCGCACTCTAGCCTCAAAAGCACCTTTTTTCACTTTCGGCGCCCCTCAGAAGAAAAAAAAAAAAGTCCAGCTTTTGCTGCCACAGCAAAGGTGCCAGCGGGGAAAAGTGATGCTGGTCCTCACTGCCTCCTGGAACCCCTTCAAATGCCCCAGACAATTTGGCCCTCTCTGCTTTCCTGCGCACTCTAGCCTCAAAAGCACCTTTTTTCACTTTCGGCGCCCTCCGGAGGAAAAAAGACAAACGTCCAGCTTTTGCTGCCACAGCAAAGGTGCCAGCGGGGAAAAGTGATGCTGGTCCTCACTGCCTCCTGGAACCCCTTCAAATGCCCCAGACAATTTGGCCCTCTCTGCTTTCCTGCGCACTCTAGCCTCAAAAGCACCTTTTTTCATTTTCGGCGCCCCCCAGAGGAAAAAAGACAAACGTCCAGCTTTTGCTGCCACAGCAAAGGTGCCAGCGGGGAAAAGTCATGCTGGTCCTCACTGCCTCCTGGAACCCCTTCAAATGCCCCAGACAATTTGGCCCTCTCTGCTTTCCTGCGCACTCTAGCCTCAAAAGCACCTTTTTTCACTTTCGGCGCCCCTCAGAAGAAAAAAAAAAAAGTCCAGCTTTTGCTGCCACAGCAAAGGTGCCAGCGGGGAAAAGTGATGCTGGTCCTCACTGCCTCCTGGAACCCCTTCAAATGCCCCAGACAATTTGGCCCTCTCTGCTTTCCTGCGCACTCTAGCCTCAAAAGCACCTTTTTTCACTTTCGGCGCCCCCCAGAGGAAAAAAGACAAACGTCCAGCTTTTGCTGCCACAGCAAAGGTGCCAGCGGGGAAAAGTGATGCTGGTCCTCACTGCCTCCTGGAACCCCTTCAAATGCCCCAGACAATTTGGCCCTCTCTGCTTTCCTGCGCACTCTAGCCTCAAAAGCACCTTTTTTCACTTTCGGCGCCCCCCAGAGGAAAAAAGACAAACGTCCAGCTTTTGCTGCCACAGCAAAGGTGCCAGCGGGGAAAAGTCATGCTGGTCCTCACTGCCTCCTGGAACCCCTTCAAATTCCCCAGACAATTTGGCCCTCTCTGCTTTCCTGCGCACTCTAGCCTCAAAAGCACCTTTTTTCACTTTCGGCGCCCTCCGGAGCAAAAAAGACAAACGTCCAGCTTTTGCTGCCACAGCAAAGGTGCCAGCGGGGAAAAGTGATGCTGGTCCTCACTGCCTCCTGGAACCCCTTCAAATGCCCCAGACAATTTGGCCCTCTCTGCTTTCCTGCGCACTCTAGCCTCAAAAGCACCTTTTTTCACTTTTGGCGCCCTCCGGAGGAAAAAAGACAAACGTCCAGCTTTTGCTGCCACAGCAAAGGTGCCAGCGGGGAAAAGTGATGCTGGTCTTCACTGCCTCCTGGAACCCCTTCAAATGCCCCAGACAATTTGGCCCTCTCTGCTTTCCTGCGCACTCTAGCCTCAAAAGCACCTTTTTTCACTTTCGGCGCCCCCCAGAGGAAAAAAGACAAACGTCCAGCTTTTGCTGCCACAGCAAAGGTGCCAGCGGGGAAAAGTGATGCTGGTCCTCACTGCCTCCTGGAACCCCTTCAAATGCCCCAGACAATTTGGCCCTCTCTGCTTTCCTGCGCACTCTAGCCTCAAAAGCACCTTTTTTCACTTTCGGCGCCCCCCAGAGGAAAAAAGACAAACGTCCAGCTTTTGCTGCCACAGCAAAGGTGCCAGCGGGGAAAAGTGATGCTGGTCCTCACTGCCTCCTGGAACCCCTTCAAATGCCCCAGACAATTTGGCCCTCTCTGCTTTCCTGCGCACTCTAGCCTCAAAAGCACCTTTTTTCACTATCAGCGCTGTTTGGAGCAAAAAAGACAAACGTCCAGCTTTTGCTGCCACAGCAAAGGTGCCAGCGGGGAAAAGTCATGCTGGTCCTCACTGCCTCCTGGAACCCCTTCAAATGCCCCAGACAATTTGGCCCTCTCTGCTTTCCTGCGCACTCTAGCCTCAAAAGCACCTTTTTTCACTTTCGGCGCCCCCCAGAGGAAAAAAGACAAACGTCCAGCTTTTGCTGCCACAGCAAAGGTGCCAGCGGGGAAAAGTCATGCTGGTCCTCACTGCCTCCTGGAACCCCTTCAAATTCCCCAGACAATTTGGCCCTCTCTGCTTTCCTGCGCACTCTAGCCTCAAAAGCACCTTTTTTCACTTTCGGCGCCCTCCGGAGCAAAAAAGACAAACGTCCAGCTTTTGCTGCCACAGCAAAGGTGCCAGCGGGGAAAAGTGATGCTGGTCCTCACTGCCTCCTGGAACCCCTTCAAATGCCCCAGACAATTTGGCCCTCTCTGCTTTCCTGCGCACTCTAGCCTCAAAAGCACCTTTTTTCACTTTTGGCGCCCTCCGGAGGAAAAAAGACAAACGTCCAGCTTTTGCTGCCACAGCAAAGGTGCCAGCGGGGAAAAGTGATGCTGGTCTTCACTGCCTCCTGGAACCCCTTCAAATGCCCCAGACAATTTGGCCCTCTCTGCTTTCCTGCGCACTCTAGCCTCAAAAGCACCTTTTTTCACTTTCGGCGCCCCCCAGAGGAAAAAAGACAAACGTCCAGCTTTTGCTGCCACAGCAAAGGTGCCAGCGGGGAAAAGTGATGCTGGTCCTCACTGCCTCCTGGAACCCCTTCAAATGCCCCACACAATTTGGCCCTCTCTGCTTTCCTGCGCACTCTAGCCTCAAAAGCACCTTTTTTCACTT
This sequence comes from Vanellus vanellus, assembly GCF_965231255.1. NCBI lineage: Eukaryota > Metazoa > Chordata > Aves > Charadriiformes > Charadriidae > Vanellus > Vanellus vanellus. The sequence goes on from NW_028126900.1 coordinate 38,885, forward strand.
TCGGCGCCCCCCAGAGGAAAAAAGACAAACGTCCAGCTTTTGCTGCCACAGCAAAGGTGCCAGCGGGGAAAAGTCATGCTGGTCCTCACTGCCTCCTGGAACCCCTTCAAATGCCCCAGACAATTTGGCCCTCTCTGCTTTCCTGCGCACTCTAGCCTCAAAAGCACCGGTTTTCACTTTCAGTGCTGTTTGGAGCAAAAAAGACAAACGTCCAGCTTTTGCTGCCACAGCAAAGGTGCCAGCGGGGAAAAGTCATGCTGGTCCTCACTGCCTCCTGGAACCCCTTCAAATGCCCCAGACAATTTGGCCCTCTCTGCTTTCCTGCGCACTCTAGCCTCAAAAGCACCTTTTTTCACTATCAGCGCTGTTTGGAGCAAAAAAGACAAACGTCCAGCTTTTGCTGCCACAGCAAAGGTGCCAGCGGGGAAAAGTGATGCTGGTCCTCACTGCCTCCTGGAACCCCTTCAAATGCCCCAGACAATTTGGCCCTCTCTGCTTTCCTGCGCACTCTAGCCTCAAAAGCACCTTTTTTCACTTTCGGCGCCCCCCAGAGGAAAAAAGACAAACGTCCAGCTTTTGCTGCCACAGCAAAGGTGCCAGCGGGGAAAAGTGATGCTGGTCCTCACTGCCTCCTGGAACCCCTTCAAATGCCCCAGACAATTTGGCCCTCTCTGCTTTCCTGCGCACTCTAGCCTCAAAAGCACCTTTTTTCACTTTCGGCGCCCTCCGGAGGAAAAAAGACAAACGTCCAGCTTTTGCTGCCACAGCAAAGGTGCCAGCGGGGAAAAGTGATGCTGGTCCTCACTGCCTCCTGGAACCCCTTCAAATGCCCCAGACAATTTGGCCCTCTCTACTTTCCTGCGCACTCTAGCCTCAAAAGCACCTTTTTTCATTTTCGGCGCCCCCCAGAGGAAAAAAGACAAACGTCCAGCTTTTGCTGCCACAGCAAAGGTGCCAGCGGGGAAAAGTCATGCTGGTCCTCACTGCCTCCTGGAACCCCTTCAAATGCCCCAGACAATTTGGCCCTCTCTGCTTTCCTGCACACTCTAGCCTCAAAAGCACCTTTTTTCACTTTCGGCGCCCTCCGGAGCAAAAAAGACAAACGTCCAGCTTTTGCTGCCACAGCAAAGGTGCCAGCGGGGAAAAGTCATGCTGGTCCTCACTGCCTCCTGGAACCCCTTCAAATGCCCCAGACAATTTGGCCCTCTCTGCTTTCCTGCGCACTCTAGCCTCAAAAGCACCTTTTTTCACTTTCGGCGCCCTCCGGAGCAAAAAAGACAAACGTCCAGCTTTTGCTGCCACAGCAAAGGTGCCAGCGGGGAAAAGTGATGCTGGTCCTCACTGCCTCCTGGAACCCCTTCAAATGCCCCAGACAATTTGGCCCTCTCTGCTTTCCTGCGCACTCTAGCCTCAAAAGCACCTTTTTTCACTTTCGGCGCCCCCCAGAGGAAAAAAGACAAACGTCCAGCTTTTGCTGCCACAGCAAAGGTGCCAGCGGGGAAAAGTCATGCTGGTCCTCACTGCCTCCTGGAACCCCTTCAAAAGCCCCAGACAATTTGGCCCTCTCTGCTTTCCTGCGCACTCTAGCCTCAAAAGCACCTTTTTTCACTTTCGGCGCCCCCCAGAGGAAAAAAGACAAACGTCCAGCTTTTGCTGCCACAGCAAAGGTGCCAGCGGGGAAAAGTGATGCTGGTCCTCACTGCCTCCTGGAACCCCTTCAAATGCCCCAGACAATTTGGCCCTCTCTGCTTTCCTGCGCACTCTAGCCTCAAAAACACCGGTTTTCACTTTCGGCGCCCCCCAGAGGAAAAAAGACAAACGTCCAGCTTTTGCTGCCACAGCAAAGGTGCCAGCGGGGAAAAGTCATGCTGGTCCTCACTGCCTCCTGGAACCCCTTCAAATGCCCCAGACAATTTGGCCCTCTCTGCTTTCCTGCGCACTCTAGCCTCAAAAGCACCTTTTTTCACTTTCGGCGCCCTCCGGAGCAAAAAAGACAAACGTCCAGCTTTTGCTGCCACAGCAAAGGTGCCAGCGGGGAAAAGTCATGCTGGTCCTCACTGCCTCCTGGAACCCCTTCAAATGCCCCAGACAATTTGGCCCTCTCTGCTTTCCTGCGCACTCTAGCCTCAAAACACCGGTTTTCACTTTCGGCGCCCCCCAGAGGAAAAAAGACAAACGTCCAGCTTTTGCTGCCACAGCAAAGGTGCCAGCGGGGAAAAGTCATGCTGGTCCTCACTGCCTCCTGGAACCCCTTCAAATGCCCCAGACAATTTGGCCCTCTCTGCTTTCCTGCGCACTCTAGCCTCAAAAGCACCTTTTTCACTTTCGGCGCCCCCCAGAGGAAAAAAGACAAACGTCCAGCTTTTGCTGCCACAGCAAAGGTGCCAGCGGGGAAAAGTGATGCTGGTCCTCACTGCCTCCTGGAACCCCTTCAAATGCCCCAGACAATTTGGCCCTCTCTGCTTTCCTGCGCACTCTAGCCTCAAAAACACCGGTTTTCACTTTCGGCGCCCCCCAGAGGAAAAAAGACAAACGTCCAGCTTTTGCTGCCACAGCAAAGGTGCCAGCGGGGAAAAGTCATGCTGGTCCTCACTGCCTCCTGGAACCCCCTTCAAATGCCCCGACAATTTGGCCCTCTCTGCTTCCTGCGCACTCTAGCCTCAAAAGCACCTTTTTTCACTTTCGGCGCCCCCCAGAAGAAAAAAAAAAAACGGTCCAGCTTTTGCTGCCACAGCAAAGGTGCCAGCGGGGAAAAGTGATGCTGGTCCTCACTGCCTCCTGGAACCCCTTCAAATGCCCCAGACAATTTGGCCCTCTCTGCTTTCCTGCGCACTCTAGCCTCAAAAGCACCCTTTTTTCACTTTCGGCGCCCCCAGAGGAAAAAGACAAACGTCCAGCTTTTGCTGCCACAGCAAAGGTGCCAGCGGGGAAAAGTCATGCTGGTCCTCACTGCCTCCTGGAACCCCTTCAAATGCCCCAGACAATTTGGCCCTCTCTGCTTTCCTGCGCACTCTAGCCTCAAAAAGCACCTTTTTTCACTTTCGGCGCCCTCCGGAGCAAAAAGACAAACGTCCAGCTTTTGCTGCCACAGCAAAGGTGCCAGCGGGGAAAAGTCATGCTGGTCCTCACTGCCTCCTGGAACCCCTTCAAATGCCCCAGACAATTTGGCCCTCTCTGCTTTCCTGCGCACTCTAGCCTCAAAAGCACCTTTTTTCACTTTCGGCGCCCCAGAGGAAAAAAGACAAACGTCCAGCTTTTTGCTGCCACAGCAAAGGTGCCAGCGGGGAAAAGTCATGCTGGTCCTCACTGCCTCCTGGAACCCCTTCAAATGCCCCGACAATTTTGGCCCTCTCTGCTTTCCTGCGCACTCTAGCCATCAATAGAGCAGCCGGTTT
>NW_028126899.1:0-91664 GCF_965231255.1 Vanellus vanellus
CCTCCGGAGCAAAAAAGACAAACGTCCAGCTTTTGCTGCCACAGCAAAGGTGCCAGCGGGGAAAAGTAATGCTGGTTCTCACTGCCTCCTGGAACTCTTTCAAATGCCACAGACAATTTGGCCCTCTCTGCTTTCCTGCGGACTCCATCCTCAAAAGCACCTGTTTTCGCTTTCGGCAACCTCCGGAGCAAAAAAGACAAACGTCCAGCTTTTGCTACAACAGAAAAGGTGCCAGCGGGGAAAAGTAATGCTGGTCCTCACTGCCTCCTGGAACCCCTTCATATGCCCCAGACCATTTGGCCCTCTCTGCTTTCCTGCGGACTCTATCCTCAAAAGCGCCTTTTTTCACTTTCGGCGCCCTCCGGTGGTAAAAAGACAAACGTCCAGCTTTTGCTGCCACAGCAAAGGTGCCAGCGGGGAAAAGTGATGCTGGTCCTCATTGCCTCCTGGAACCTCTTCAAATGCCACAGACAATTTGGCCCTCTCTGCTTTCCTGCGGACTCCATCCTCAAAAGCACCTGTTTTCGCTTTCGGCAGTTTCCAGAGCAAAAAAGACAAACGTCCAGCTTTTGCTGCCACAGCAAAGGTGCCAGCGGGGAAAAGTAATGCTGGTCCTCATTGCCTCCTGGAACTCTTTCAAATGCTCCAGACAATTTGGCCCTCTCTGCTTTCCTGCGGACTCTATCCTCAAAAGCACCTGTTTTCGCTTTCGGCAGCCTCCGGAGCAAAAAAGACAAACGTCCAGCTTTTGCTGCCACAGCAAAGCTGCCAGCGGGGAAAAGTAATGCTGGTTCTCACTGCCTCCTGGAACTCTTTCAAATGCCCCAGACAATTTGGCCCTCTCTGCTTTCCTGCGGACTCCATCCTCAAAAGCACCTGTTTTCGCTTTCGGCAGCCTCCGGAGCAAAAAAGACAAACGTCCAGCTTTTGCTGCCACAGCAAAGGTGCCAGCGGGGAAAAGTAATGCTGGTTCTCACTGCCTCCTGGAACCCCTTCAAATGCCCCAGACCATTTGGCCCTCTCTGCTTTCCTGCGGACTCTATCCTCAAAAGCGCCTTTTTTCACTTTCGGCGCCCTCCGGTGGTAAAAAGACAAACGTCCAGCTTTTGCTGCCACAGCAAAGGTGCCAGCGGGGAAAAGTGATGCTGGTCCTCATTGCCTCCAGGAACCTCTTCAAATGCCACAGACAATTTGGCCCTCTCTGCTTTCCTGCGGACTCCATCCTCAAAAGCACCTGTTTTCGCTTTCGGCAGCCTCCGGAGCAAAAAAGACAAACGTCCAGGTTTTGCTGCCACAGCAAAGGTGCCAGCGGGGAAAAGTAATGCTGGTTCTCACTGCCTCCTGGAACTCTTTCAAATGCCCCAGACAATTTGGCCCTCTCTGCTTTCCTGCGGACTCCATCCTCAAAAGCACCTGTTTTCGCTTTCGGCAGCCTCCGGAGCAAAAAAGACAAACGTCCAGGTTTTGCTGCCACAGCAAAGGTGCCAGCGGGGATAAGTAATGCTGGTTCTCACTGCCTCCTGGAACTCTTTCAAATGCCCCAGACAATTTGGCCCTCTCTGCTTTCCTGCGGACTCCATCCTCAAAAGCACCTGTTTTCGCTTTCGGCGCCCTCCGGTGGTTAAAAGACAAACGTCCAGCTTTTGCTGCCACAGCAAAGGTGCCAGCGGGGAAAAGTGATGCTGGTCCTCATTGCCTCCAGGAACCTCTTCAAATGCCACAGACAATTTGGCACTCTCTGCTTTCCTGCGGACTCCATCCTCAAAAGCACCTGTTTTCGCTTTCGGCAGCCTCCGGAGCAAAAAAGACAAACGTCCAGGTTTTGCTGCCACAGCAAAGGTGCCAGCGGGGAAAAGTAATGCTGGTTCTCACTGCCTCCTGTAACCCTTTCAAATGCCCCAGACAATTTGGCCCTCTCTGCTTTCCTGCGGACTCCATCCTCAAAAGCACCTGTTTTCGCTTTCGGCAGCCTCCGGAGCAAAAAGACAAACGTCCAGCTTTTGCTGCCACAGCAAAGGTGCCAGCGGGGAAAAGTAATGCTGGTTCTCACTGCCTCCTGGAACCCCTTCATATGCCCCAGACCATTTGGCCCTCTCTGCTTTCCTGCGGACTCTATCCTCAAAAGCGCCTTTTTTCACTTTCGGCGCCCTCCGGTGGTAAAAAGACAAACGTCCAGCTTTTGCTGCCACAGCAAAGGTGCCAGCGGGGAAAAGTGATGCTGGTCCTCATTGCCTCCTGGAACCTCTTCAAATGCCACAGACAATTTGGCCCTCTCTGCTTTTCCTGCGGACTCCATCCTCAAAAGCACCTGTTTTCGCTTTCGGCAGTTTCCAGAGCAAAAAAGACAAACGTCCAGCTTTTGCTGCCACAGCAAAGGTGCCAGCGGGGAAAAGTAATGCTGGTCCTCATTGCCTCCTGGAACTCTTTCAAATGCCCCAGACAATTTGGCCCTCTCTGCTTTCCTGCGGACTCTATCCTCAAAAGCACCTGTTTTCGCTTTCGGCAGCCTCCGGAGCAAAAAAGACAAACGTCCAGCTTTTGCTGCCACAGCAAAGGTGCCAGCGGGGAAAAGTAATGCTGGTTCTCACTGCCTCCTGGAACTCTTTCAAATGCCCCAGACAATTTGGCCCTCTCTGCTTTCCTGCGGACTCCATCCTCAAAAGCGCCTTTTTTCACTTTCGGGCCCTCCGGTGGTAAAAAGACAAACGTCCAGCTTTTGCTGCCACAGCAAAGGTGCCAGCGGGGAAAAGTGATGCTGGTCCTCATTGCCTCCAGGAACCTCTTCAAATGCCACAGACAATTTGGCACTCTCTGCTTTCCTGCGGACTCCATCCTCAAAAGCACCTGTTTTCGCTTTCGGCAGCCTCCGGAGCAAAAAAGACAAACGTCCAGCTTTTGCTGCCACAGCAAAGGTGCCAGCGGGGAAAAGTAATGCTGGTTCTCACTGCCTCCTGGAACTCTTTCAAATGCCCCAGACAATTTGGCCCTCTCTGCTTTCCTGCGGACTCCATCCTCAAAAGCACCTGTTTTCGCTTTCGGCAGCCTCCGGAGCAAAAAAGACAAACGTCCAGGTTTTGCTGCCACAGCAAAGGTGCCAGCGGGGAAAAGTAATGCTGGTCCTCACTGCCTCCTGGAACCCCTTCAAATGCCCCAGACCATTTGGCCCTCTCTGCTTTCCTGCGGACTCTATCCTCAAAAGCGCCTTTTTTCACTTTCGGCGCCCTCCGGTGGTAAAAAGACAAACGTCCAGCTTTTGCTGCCACAGCAAAGGTGCCAGCGGGGAAAAGTGATGCTGGTCTTCATTGCCTCCAGGAAACTCTTCAAATGCCACAGACAATTTGGCACTCTCTGCTTTCCTGCGGACTCCATCCTCAAAAGCAATTGTTTTCGCTTTCGGCAGCCTCCGGAGCAAAAAAGACAAACGTCCAGGTTTTGCTGCCACAGCAAAGGTGCCAGCGGGGAAAAGTAATGCTGGTTCTCACTGCCTCCTGGAACTCTTTCAAATGCCCCAGACAATTTGGCCCTCTCTGCTTTCCTGCGGACTCCATCCTCAAAAGCACCTGTTTTCGCTTTCGGCAGCCTCCGGAGCAAAAAAGACAAACGTCCAGGTTTTGCTGCCACAGCAAAGGTGCCAGCGGGGAAAAGTAATGCTGGTTCTCACTGCCTCCTATAACTCTTTCAAATGCCCCAGACAATTTGGCCCTCTCTGCTTTCCTGCGGACTCCATCCTCAAAAGCACCTGTTTTCGCTTTCGGCAGCCTCCAGAGCAAAAAAGACAAACGTCCAGCTTTTCCTACAACAGAAAAGTTGCCAGCAGGGAAAAGTAATGCTGGTTCTCACTGCCTCCTGGAACCCTTTCAAATGCCCCAGACCATTTGGCCCTCTCTGCTTTCCTGCGGACTCCATCCTCAAAAGCACCTGTTTTCGCTTTCGGCAGCCTCCGGAGCAAAAAAGACAAACGTCCAGCTTTTGCTGCCACAGCAAAGGTGCCAGCGGGGAAAAGTAATGCTGGTTCTCACTGCCTCCTGGAACTCTTTCAAATGCCCCAGACAATTTGGCCCTCTCTGCTTTCCTGCGGACTCCATCCTCAAAAGCACCTTTTTTCGCTTTCGGCAGCCTCCGGAGCAAAAAAGACAAACGTCCAGCTTTTGCTGCCACAGCAAAGGTGCCAGCGGGGAAAAGTAATGCTGGTTCTCACTGCCTCCTGGAACTCTTTCAAATGCCACAGACAATTTGGCCCTCTCTGCTTTCCTGCGGACTCCATCCTCAAAAGCACCTGTTTTCGCTTTCGGCAACCTCCGGAGCAAAAAAGACAAACGTCCAGCTTTTGCTACAACAGAAAAGGTGCCAGCGGGGAAAAGTAATGCTGGTCCTCACTGCCTCCTGGAACCCCTTCATATGCCCCAGACCATTTGGCCCTCTCTGCTTTCCTGCGGACTCTATCCTCAAAAGCGCCTTTTTTCACTTTCGGCGCCCTCCGGTGGTAAAAAGACAAACGTCCAGCTTTTGCTGCCACAGCAAAGGTGCCAGCGGGGAAAAGTGATGCTGGTCCTCATTGCCTCCTGGAACCTCTTCAAATGCCACAGACAATTTGGCCCTCTCTGCTTTCCTGCGGACTCCATCCTCAAAAGCACCTGTTTTCGCTTTCGGCAGTTTCCAGAGCAAAAAAGACAAACGTCCAGCTTTTGCTGCCACAGCAAAGGTGCCAGCGGGGAAAAGTAATGCTGGTCCTCATTGCCTCCTGGAACTCTTTCAAATGCTCCAGACAATTTGGCCCTCTCTGCTTTCCTGCGGACTCTATCCTCAAAAGCACCTGTTTTCGCTTTCGGCAGCCTCCGGAGCAAAAAAGACAAACGTCCAGCTTTTGCTGCCACAGCAAAGCTGCCAGCGGGGAAAAGTAATGCTGGTTCTCACTGCCTCCTGGAACTCTTTCAAATGCCCCAGACAATTTGGCCCTCTCTGCTTTCCTGCGGACTCCATCCTCAAAAGCACCTGTTTTCGCTTTCGGCAGCCTCCGGAGCAAAAAAGACAAACGTCCAGCTTTTGCTGCCACAGCAAAGGTGCCAGCGGGGAAAAGTAATGCTGGTTCTCACTGCCTCCTGGAACCCCTTCAAATGCCCCAGACCATTTGGCCCTCTCTGCTTTCCTGCGGACTCTATCCTCAAAAGCGCCTTTTTTCACTTTCGGCGCCCTCCGGTGGTAAAAAGACAAACGTCCAGCTTTTGCTGCCACAGCAAAGGTGCCAGCGGGGAAAAGTGATGCTGGTCCTCATTGCCTCCAGGAACCTCTTCAAATGCCACAGACAATTTGGCCCTCTCTGCTTTCCTGCGGACTCCATCCTCAAAAGCACCTGTTTTCGCTTTCGGCAGCCTCCGGAGCAAAAAAGACAAACGTCCAGGTTTTGCTGCCACAGCAAAGGTGCCAGCGGGGAAAAGTAATGCTGGTTCTCACTGCCTCCTGGAACTCTTTCAAATGCCCCAGACAATTTGGCCCTCTCTGCTTTCCTGCGGACTCCATCCTCAAAAGCACCTGTTTTCGCTTTCGGCAGCCTCCGGAGCAAAAAAGACAAACGTCCAGGTTTTGCTGCCACAGCAAAGGTGCCAGCGGGGATAAGTAATGCTGGTTCTCACTGCCTCCTGGAACTCTTTCAAATGCCCCAGACAATTTGGCCCTCTCTGCTTTCCTGCGGACTCCATCCTCAAAAGCACCTGTTTTCGCTTTCGGCGCCCTCCGGTGGTTAAAAGACAAACGTCCAGCTTTTGCTGCCACAGCAAAGGTGCCAGCGGGGAAAAGTGATGCTGGTCCTCATTGCCTCCAGGAACCTCTTCAAATGCCACAGACAATTTGGCACTCTCTGCTTTCCTGCGGACTCCATCCTCAAAAGCACCTGTTTTCGCTTTCGGCAGCCTCCGGAGCAAAAAAGACAAACGTCCAGGTTTTGCTGCCACAGCAAAGGTGCCAGCGGGGAAAAGTAATGCTGGTTCTCACTGCCTCCTGTAACCCTTTCAAATGCCCCAGACAATTTGGCCCTCTCTGCTTTCCTGCGGACTCCATCCTCAAAAGCACCTGTTTTCGCTTTCGGCAGCCTCCGGAGCAAAAAAGACAAACGTCCAGCTTTTGCTGCCACAGCAAAGGTGCCAGCGGGGAAAAGTAATGCTGGTTCTCACTGCCTCCTGGAACCCCTTCATATGCCCCAGACCATTTGGCCCTCTCTGCTTTCCTGCGGACTCTATCCTCAAAAGCGCCTTTTTTCACTTTCGGCGCCCTCCGGTGGTAAAAAGACAAACGTCCAGCTTTTGCTGCCACAGCAAAGGTGCCAGCGGGGAAAAGTGATGCTGGTCCTCATTGCCTCCTGGAACCTCTTCAAATGCCACAGACAATTTGGCCCTCTCTGCTTTCCTGCGGACTCCATCCTCAAAAGCACCTGTTTTCGCTTTCGGCAGTTTCCAGAGCAAAAAAGACAAACGTCCAGCTTTTGCTGCCACAGCAAAGGTGCCAGCGGGGAAAAGTAATGCTGGTCCTCATTGCCTCCTGGAACTCTTTCAAATGCCCCAGACAATTTGGCCCTCTCTGCTTTCCTGCGGACTCTATCCTCAAAAGCACCTGTTTTCGCTTTCGGCAGCCTCCGGAGCAAAAAAGACAAACGTCCAGCTTTTGCTGCCACAGCAAAGGTGCCAGCGGGGAAAAGTAATGCTGGTTCTCACTGCCTCCTGGAACTCTTTCAAATGCCCCAGACAATTTGGCCCTCTCTGCTTTCCTGCGGACTCCATCCTCAAAAGCACCTGTTTTCGCTTTCGGCAGCCTCCGGAGCAAAAAAGACAAACGTCCAGCTTTTGCTGCCACAGCAAAGGTGCCAGCGGGGAAAAGTAATGCTGGTCCTCACTGCCTCCTGGAACCCCTTCAAATGCCCCAGACCATTTGGCCCTCTCTGCTTTCCTGCGGACTCTATCCTCAAAAGCGCCTTTTTTCACTTTCGGCGCCCTCCGGTGGTAAAAAGACAAACGTCCAGCTTTTGCTGCCACAGCAAAGGTGCCAGCGGGGAAAAGTGATGCTGGTCCTCATTGCCTCCAGGAACCTCTTCAAATGCCACAGACAATTTGGCACTCTCTGCTTTCCTGCGGACTCCATCCTCAAAAGCACCTGTTTTCGCTTTCGGCAGCCTCCGGAGCAAAAAAGACAAACGTCCAGGTTTTGCTGCCACAGCAAAGGTGCCAGCGGGGAAAAGTAATGCTGGTTCTCACTGCCTCCTGGAACTCTTTCAAATGCCCCAGACAATTTGGCCCTCTCTGCTTTCCTGCGGACTCCATCCTCAAAAGCACCTGTTTTCGCTTTCGGCAGCCTCCGGAGCAAAAAAGACAAACGTCCAGGTTTTGCTGCCACAGCAAAGGTGCCAGCGGGGAAAAGTAATGCTGGTCCTCACTGCCTCCTGGAACCCCTTCAAATGCCCCAGACCATTTGGCCCTCTCTGCTTTCCTGCGGACTCTATCCTCAAAAGCGCCTTTTTTCACTTTCGGCGCCCTCCGGTGGTAAAAAGACAAACGTCCAGCTTTTGCTGCCACAGCAAAGGTGCCAGCGGGGAAAAGTGATGCTGGTCTTCATTGCCTCCAGGAAACTCTTCAAATGCCACAGACAATTTGGCACTCTCTGCTTTCCTGCGGACTCCATCCTCAAAAGCAATTGTTTTCGCTTTCGGCAGCCTCCGGAGCAAAAAAGACAAACGTCCAGGTTTTGCTGCCACAGCAAAGGTGCCAGCGGGGAAAAGTAATGCTGGTTCTCACTGCCTCCTGGAACTCTTTCAAATGCCCCAGACAATTTGGCCCTCTCTGCTTTCCTGCGGACTCCATCCTCAAAAGCACCTGTTTTCGCTTTCGGCAGCCTCCGGAGCAAAAAAGACAAACGTCCAGGTTTTGCTGCCACAGCAAAGGTGCCAGCGGGGAAAAGTAATGCTGGTTCTCACTGCCTCCTATAACTCTTTCAAATGCCCCAGACAATTTGGCCCTCTCTGCTTTCCTGCGGACTCCATCCTCAAAAGCACCTGTTTTCGCTTTCGGCAGCCTCCAGAGCAAAAAAGACAAACGTCCAGCTTTTCCTACAACAGAAAAGTTGCCAGCAGGGAAAAGTAATGCTGGTTCTCACTGCCTCCTGGAACCCTTTCAAATGCCCCAGACCATTTGGCCCTCTCTGCTTTCCTGCGGACTCCATCCTCAAAAGCACCTGTTTTCGCTTTCGGCAGCCTCCGGAGCAAAAAAGACAAACGTCCAGCTTTTGCTGCCACAGCAAAGGTGCCAGCGGGGAAAAGTAATGCTGGTTCTCACTGCCTCCTGGAACTCTTTCAAATGCCCCAGACAATTTGGCCCTCTCTGCTTTCCTGCGGACTCCATCCTCAAAAGCACCTTTTTTCGCTTTCGGCAGCCTCCGGAGCAAAAAAGACAAACGTCCAGCTTTTGCTGCCACAGCAAAGGTGCCAGCGGGGAAAAGTAATGCTGGTTCTCACTGCCTCCTGGAACTCTTTCAAATGCCACAGACAATTTGGCCCTCTCTGCTTTCCTGCGGACTCCATCCTCAAAAGCACCTGTTTTCGCTTTCGGCAACCTCCGGAGCAAAAAAGACAAACGTCCAGCTTTTGCTACAACAGAAAAGGTGCCAGCGGGGAAAAGTAATGCTGGTCCTCACTGCCTCCTGGAACCCCTTCATATGCCCCAGACCATTTGGCCCTCTCTGCTTTCCTGCGGACTCTATCCTCAAAAGCGCCTTTTTTCACTTTCGGCGCCCTCCGGTGGTAAAAAGACAAACGTCCAGCTTTTGCTGCCACAGCAAAGGTGCCAGCGGGGAAAAGTGATGCTGGTCCTCATTGCCTCCTGGAACCTCTTCAAATGCCACAGACAATTTGGCCCTCTCTGCTTTCCTGCGGACTCCATCCTCAAAAGCACCTGTTTTCGCTTTCGGCAGTTTCCAGAGCAAAAAAGACAAACGTCCAGCTTTTGCTGCCACAGCAAAGGTGCCAGCGGGGAAAAGTAATGCTGGTCCTCATTGCCTCCTGGAACTCTTTCAAATGCTCCAGACAATTTGGCCCTCTCTGCTTTCCTGCGGACTCTATCCTCAAAAGCACCTGTTTTCGCTTTCGGCAGCCTCCGGAGCAAAAAAGACAAACGTCCAGCTTTTGCTGCCACAGCAAAGCTGCCAGCGGGGAAAAGTAATGCTGGTTCTCACTGCCTCCTGGAACTCTTTCAAATGCCCCAGACAATTTGGCCCTCTCTGCTTTCCTGCGGACTCCATCCTCAAAAGCACCTGTTTTCGCTTTCGGCAGCCTCCGGAGCAAAAAAGACAAACGTCCAGCTTTTGCTGCCACAGCAAAGGTGCCAGCGGGGAAAAGTAATGCTGGTTCTCACTGCCTCCTGGAACCCCTTCAAATGCCCCAGACCATTTGGCCCTCTCTGCTTTCCTGCGGACTCTATCCTCAAAAGCGCCTTTTTTCACTTTCGGCGCCCTCCGGTGGTAAAAAGACAAACGTCCAGCTTTTGCTGCCACAGCAAAGGTGCCAGCGGGGAAAAGTGATGCTGGTCCTCATTGCCTCCAGGAACCTCTTCAAATGCCACAGACAATTTGGCCCTCTCTGCTTTCCTGCGGACTCCATCCTCAAAAGCACCTGTTTTCGCTTTCGGCAGCCTCCGGAGCAAAAAAGACAAACGTCCAGGTTTTGCTGCCACAGCAAAGGTGCCAGCGGGGAAAAGTAATGCTGGTTCTCACTGCCTCCTGGAACTCTTTCAAATGCCCCAGACAATTTGGCCCTCTCTGCTTTCCTGCGGACTCCATCCTCAAAAGCACCTGTTTTCGCTTTCGGCAGCCTCCGGAGCAAAAAAGACAAACGTCCAGGTTTTGCTGCCACAGCAAAGGTGCCAGCGGGGATAAGTAATGCTGGTTCTCACTGCCTCCTGGAACTCTTTCAAATGCCCCAGACAATTTGGCCCTCTCTGCTTTCCTGCGGACTCCATCCTCAAAAGCACCTGTTTTCGCTTTCGGCGCCCTCCGGTGGTTAAAAGACAAACGTCCAGCTTTTGCTGCCACAGCAAAGGTGCCAGCGGGGAAAAGTGATGCTGGTCCTCATTGCCTCCAGGAACCTCTTCAAATGCCACAGACAATTTGGCACTCTCTGCTTTCCTGCGGACTCCATCCTCAAAAGCACCTGTTTTCGCTTTCGGCAGCCTCCGGAGCAAAAAAGACAAACGTCCAGGTTTTGCTGCCACAGCAAAGGTGCCAGCGGGGAAAAGTAATGCTGGTTCTCACTGCCTCCTGTAACCCTTTCAAATGCCCCAGACAATTTGGCCCTCTCTGCTTTCCTGCGGACTCCATCCTCAAAAGCACCTGTTTTCGCTTTCGGCAGCCTCCGGAGCAAAAAAGACAAACGTCCAGCTTTTGCTGCCACAGCAAAGGTGCCAGCGGGGAAAAGTAATGCTGGTTCTCACTGCCTCCTGGAACCCCTTCATATGCCCCAGACCATTTGGCCCTCTCTGCTTTCCTGCGGACTCTATCCTCAAAAGCGCCTTTTTTCACTTTCGGCGCCCTCCGGTGGTAAAAAGACAAACGTCCAGCTTTTGCTGCCACAGCAAAGGTGCCAGCGGGGAAAAGTGATGCTGGTCCTCATTGCCTCCTGGAACCTCTTCAAATGCCACAGACAATTTGGCCCTCTCTGCTTTCCTGCGGACTCCATCCTCAAAAGCACCTGTTTTCGCTTTCGGCAGTTTCCAGAGCAAAAAAGACAAACGTCCAGCTTTTGCTGCCACAGCAAAGGTGCCAGCGGGGAAAAGTAATGCTGGTCCTCATTGCCTCCTGGAACTCTTTCAAATGCCCCAGACAATTTGGCCCTCTCTGCTTTCCTGCGGACTCTATCCTCAAAAGCACCTGTTTTCGCTTTCGGCAGCCTCCGGAGCAAAAAAGACAAACGTCCAGCTTTTGCTGCCACAGCAAAGGTGCCAGCGGGGAAAAGTAATGCTGGTTCTCACTGCCTCCTGGAACTCTTTCAAATGCCCCAGACAATTTGGCCCTCTCTGCTTTCCTGCGGACTCCATCCTCAAAAGCACCTGTTTTCGCTTTCGGCAGCCTCCGGAGCAAAAAAGACAAACGTCCAGCTTTTGCTGCCACAGCAAAGGTGCCAGCGGGGAAAAGTAATGCTGGTCCTCACTGCCTCCTGGAACCCCTTCAAATGCCCCAGACCATTTGGCCCTCTCTGCTTTCCTGCGGACTCTATCCTCAAAAGCGCCTTTTTTCACTTTCGGCGCCCTCCGGTGGTAAAAAGACAAACGTCCAGCTTTTGCTGCCACAGCAAAGGTGCCAGCGGGGAAAAGTGATGCTGGTCCTCATTGCCTCCAGGAACCTCTTCAAATGCCACAGACAATTTGGCACTCTCTGCTTTCCTGCGGACTCCATCCTCAAAAGCACCTGTTTTCGCTTTCGGCAGCCTCCGGAGCAAAAAAGACAAACGTCCAGGTTTTGCTGCCACAGCAAAGGTGCCAGCGGGGAAAAGTAATGCTGGTTCTCACTGCCTCCTGGAACTCTTTCAAATGCCCCAGACAATTTGGCCCTCTCTGCTTTCCTGCGGACTCCATCCTCAAAAGCACCTGTTTTCGCTTTCGGCAGCCTCCGGAGCAAAAAAGACAAACGTCCAGGTTTTGCTGCCACAGCAAAGGTGCCAGCGGGGATAAGTAATGCTGGTTCTCACTGCCTCCTGGAACTCTTTCAAATGCCCCAGACAATTTGGCCCTCTCTGCTTTCCTGCGGACTCCATCCTCAAAAGCACCTGTTTTCGCTTTCGGCAGCCTCCGGAGCAAAAAAGACAAACGTCCAGCTTTTGCTGCCACAGCAAAGGTGCCAGCGGGGAAAAGTAATGCTGGTTCTCACTGCGTCCTGGAATCCTTTCAAATGCCACAGACAATTTGGCCCTCTCTACTTTCCTGCGGACTCCATCCTCAAAAGCACCTTTTTTCGCTTTCGGCAGCCTCCGGAGCAAAAAAGACAAACGTCCAGCTTTTGCTGCCACAGCAAAGGTGCCAGCGGGGAAAAGTAATGCTGGTTCTCACTGCCTCCTGGAACTCTTTCAAATGCCACAGACAATTTGGCCCTCTCTGCTTTCCTGCGGACTCCATCCTCAAAAGCACCTGTTTTCGCTTTCGGCAACCTCCGGAGC
This sequence comes from Vanellus vanellus, assembly GCF_965231255.1. NCBI lineage: Eukaryota > Metazoa > Chordata > Aves > Charadriiformes > Charadriidae > Vanellus > Vanellus vanellus. Next base: position 12,182 of record NW_028126899.1, read on the forward strand.
AAAAAAGACAAACGTCCAGGTTTTGCTGCCACAGCAAAGGTGCCAGCGGGGAAAAGTAATGCTGGTCCTCACTGCCTCCTGGAACCCCTTCAAATGCCCCAGACCATTTGGCCCTCTCTGCTTTCCTGCGGACTCTATCCTCAAAAGCGCCTTTTTTCACTTTCGGCGCCCTCCGGTGGTAAAAAGACAAACGTCCAGCTTTTGCTGCCACAGAAAAGGTGCCAGCGGGGAAAAGTGATGCTGGTCCTCATTGCCTCCTGGAACCTCTTCAAATGCCACAGACAATTTGGCCCTCTCTGCTTTCCTGCGGACTCCATCCTCAAAAGCACCTGTTTTCGCTTTCGGCATCCTCAGGAGCAAAAAAGACAAACGTCCAGGTTTTGCTGCCACAGCAAAGGTGCCAGCGGGGAAAAGTAATGCTGGTTCTCATTGCCTCCTGGAACTCTTTCAAATGCCCCAGACAATTTGGCCCTCTCTGCTTTCCTGCGGACTCCATCCTCAAAAGCACCTGTTTTCGCTTTCGGCAGCCTCCGGAGCAAGAAAGACAAACGTCCAGGTTTTGCTGCCACAGCAAAGGTGCCAGCGGGGAAAAGTAATGCTGGTTCTCACTGCGTCCTGGAACCCTTTCAAATGCCCCAGACAATTTGGCCCTCTCTGCTTTCCTGCGGACTCCATCCTCAAAAGCACCTGTTTTCGCTTTCGGCAGCCTCCGGAGCAAAAAAGACAAACGTCCAGGTTTTGCTGCCACAGCAAAGGTGCCAGCGGGGAAAAGTAATGCTGGTTCTCACTGCCTCCTGGAACTCTTTCAAATGCCCCAGACAATTTGGCCCTCTCTGCTTTCCTGCGGACTCCATCCTCAAAAGCACCTGTTTTCGCTTTCGGCAGCCTCCGGAGCAAAAAAGACAAACGTCCAGCTTTTGCTGCCACAGCAAAGGTGCCAGCGGGGAAAAGTAATGCTGGTTCTCACTGCGTCCTGGAACCCTTTCAAATGCCACAGACAATTTGGCACTCTCTGCTTTCCTGCGGACTCCATCCTCAAAAGCACCTTTTTTCGCTTTCGGCAGATTCCGGAGCAAAAAAGACAAACGTCCAGCTTTTGCTGCCACAGCAAAGGTGCCAGCGGGGAAAAGTAATGCTGGTTCTCACTGCCTCCTGGAACTCTTTCAAATGCCACAGACAATTTGGCCCTCTCTGCTTTCCTGCGGACTCCATCCTCAAAAGCACCTGTTTTCGCTTTCGGCAACCTCCGGAGCAAAAAAGACAAACGTCCAGGTTTTGCTGCCACAGCAAAGGTGCCAGCGGGGAAAAGTAATGCTGGTCCTCACTGCCTCCTGGAACCCCTTCAAATGCCCCAGACCATTTGGCCCTCTCTGCTTTCCTGCGGACTCTATCCTCAAAAGCGCCTTTTTTCACTTTCGGCGCCCTCCGGTGGTAAAAAGACAAACGTCCAGCTTTTGCTGCCACAGCAAAGGTGCCAGCGGGGAAAAGTGATGCTGGTCCTCATTGCCTCCTGGAACCTCTTCAAATGCCACAGACAATTTGGCCCTCTCTGCTTTCCTGCGGACTCCATCCTCAAAAGCACCTGTTTTCGCTTTCGGCATCCTCAGGAGCAAAAAAGACAAACGTCCAGGTTTTGCTGCCACAGCAAAGGTGCCAGCGGGGAAAAGTAATGCTGGTTCTCATTGCCTCCTGGAACTCTTTCAAATGCCCCAGACAATTTGGCCCTCTCTGCTTTCCTGCGGACTCCATCCTCAAAAGCACCTGTTTTCGCTTTCGGCAGCCTCCGGAGCAAGAAAGACAAACGTCCAGGTTTTGCTGCCACAGCAAAGGTGCCAGCGGGGAAAAGTAATGCTGGTTCTCACTGCGTCCTGGAACCCTTTCAAATGCCCCAGACAATTTGGCCCTCTCTGCTTTCCTGCGGACTCCATCCTCAAAAGCACCTGTTTTCGCTTTCGGCAGCCTCCGGAGCAAAAAAGACAAACGTCCAGGTTTTGCTGCCACAGCAAAGGTGCCAGCGGGGAAAAGTAATGCTGGTTCTCACTGCCTCCTGGAACTCTTTCAAATGCCCCAGACAATTTGGCCCTCTCTGCTTTCCTGCGGACTCCATCCTCAAAAGCACCTGTTTTCGCTTTCGGCAGCCTCCGGAGCAAAAAAGACAAACGTCCAAGTTTTCCTGCCACAGCAAAGGTGCCAGCGGGGAAAAGTAATGCTGGTCCTCACTGCCTCCTGGAACCCCTTCAAATGCCCCAGACAATTTGGCCCTCTCTGCTTTCCTGCGGACTCTATCCTCAAAAGCGCCTTTTTTCACTTTCGGCGCCCTCCGGTGGTAAAAAGACAAACGTCCAGCTTTTGCTGCCAAAGCAAAGGTGCCAGCGGGGAAAAGTGATGCTGGTCTTCATTGCCTCCAGGAAACTCTTCAAATGCCACAGACAATTTGGCACTCTCTGCTTTCCTGCGGACTCCATCCTCAAAAGCACCTGTTTTCGCTTTCGGCAGCCTCCGGAGCAAAAAAGACAAACGTCCAGGTTTTGCTGCCACAGCAAAGGTGCCAGCGGGGAAAAGTAATGCTGGTTCTCACTGCCTCCTGGAACTCTTTCAAATGCCCCAGACAATTTGGCCCTCTCTGCTTTCCTGCGGACTCCATCCTCAAAAGCACCTGTTTTCGCTTTCGGCAGCCTCCGGAGCAAAAAAGACAAACGTCCAGCTTTTGCTGCCACAGCAAAGGTGCCAGCGGGGATAAGTAATGCTGGTTCTCACTGCCTCCTGGAACTCTTTCAAATGCCCCAGACAATTTGGCCCTCTCTGCTTTCCTGCGGACTCCATCCTCAAAAGCACCTGTTTTCGCTTTCGGCAGCCTCCAGAGCAAAAAAGACAAACGTCCAGCTTTTCCTGCCACAGAAAAGTTGCCAGCGGGGAAAAGTAATGCTGGTTCTCACTGCCTCCTGGAACCCTTTCAAATGCCCCAGACCATTTGGCCCTCTCTGCTTTCCTGCGGACTCCATCCTCAAAAGCACCTGTTTTCGCTTTCGGCAGCCTCCGGAGCAAAAAAGACAAACGTCCAGCTTTTGCTGCCACAGCAAAGGTGCCAGCGGGGAAAAGTAATGCTGGTTCTCACTGCCTCCTGGAACTCTTTCAAATGCCCCAGACAATTTGGCCCTCTCTGCTTTCCTGCGGACTCCATCCTCAAAAGCACCTTTTTTCGCTTTCGGCAGCCTCCGGAGCAAAAAAGACAAACGTCCAGCTTTTGCTGCCACAGCAAAGGTGCCAGCGGGGAAAAGTAATGCTGGTTCTCACTGCCTCCTGGAACTCTTTCAAATGCCACAGACAATTTGGCCCTCTCTGCTTTCCTGTGGACTCCATCCTCAAAAGCACCTGTTTTCGCTTTCGGCAACCTCCGGAGCAAAAAAGACAAACGTCCAGCTTTTGCTGCCACAGAAAAGGTGCCAGCGGGGAAAAGTAATGCTGGTCCTCACTGCCTCCTGGAACCCCTTCATATGCCCCAGACCATTTGGCCCTCTCTGCTTTCCTGCGGACTCTATCCTCAAAAGCGACTTTTTTCACTTTCGGCGCCCTCCGGTGGTAAAAAGACAAACGTCCAGCTTTTGCTGCCACAGCAAAGGTGCCAGCGGGGAAAAGTGATGCTGGTCCTCATTGCCTCCTGGAACCTCTTCAAATGCCACAGACAATTTGGCCCTCTCTGCTTTCCTGCGGACTCCATCCTCAAAAGCACCTGTTTTCGCTTTCGGCAGTTTCCAGAGCAAAAAAGACAAACGTCCAGCTTTTGCTGCCACAGCAAAGGTGCCAGCGGGGAAAAGTAATGGTGGTCCTCATTGCCTCCTGGAACTCTTTCAAATGCCCCAGACAATTTGGCCATCTCTGCTTTCCTGCGGACTCTATCCTCAAAAGCACCTGTTTTCGCTTTCGGCAGCCTCCGGAGCAAAAAAGACAAACGTCCAGCTTTTGCTGCCACAGCAAAGGTGCCAGCGGGGAAAAGTAATGCTGGTCCTCACTGCCTCCTGGAACCCCTTCAAATGCCCCAGACCATTTGGCCCTCTCTGCTTTCCTGCGGACTCTATCCTCAAAAGCGCCTTTTTTCACTTTCGGCGCCCTCCGGTGGTAAAAAGACAAACGTCCAGCTTTTGCTGCCACAGCAAAGGTGCCAGCGGGGAAAAGTGATGCTGGTCCTCATTGCCTCCAGGAACCTCTTCAAATGCCACAGACAATTTGGCACTCTCTGCTTTCCTGCGGACTCCATCCTCAAAAGCACCTGTTTTCGCTTTCGGCAGCCTCCGGAGCAAAAAAGACAAACGTCCAGGTTTTGCTGCCACAGCAAAGGTGCCAGCGGGGAAAAGTAATGCTGGTTCTCACTGCCTCCTGGAACTCTTTCAAATGCCCCAGACAATTTGGCCCTCTCTGCTTTCCTGCGGACTCCATCCTCAAAAGCACCTGTTTTCGCTTTCGGCAGCCTCCGGAGCAAGAAAGACAAACGTCCAGGTTTTGCTGCCACAGCAAAGGTGCCAGCGGGGAAAAGTAATGCTGGTTCTCACTGCGTCCTGGAACCCTTTCAAATGCCCCAGACAATTTGGCCCTCTCTGCTTTCCTGCGGACTCCATCCTCAAAAGCACCTGTTTTCGCTTTCGGCAGCCTCCGGAGCAAAAAAGACAAACGTCCAGGTTTTGCTGCCACAGCAAAGGTGCCAGCGGGGAAAAGTAATGCTGGTTCTCACTGCCTCCTGGAACTCTTTCAAATGCCACAGACAATTTGGCCCTCTCTGCTTTCCTGCGGACTCCATCCTCAAAAGCACCTGTTTTCGCTTTCGGCAGCCTCCGGAGCAAAAAAGACAAACGTCCAGCTTTTGCTGCCACAGCAAAGGTGCCAGCGGGGAAAAGTAATGCTGGTTCTCACTGCGTCCTGGAACCCTTTCAAATGCCACAGACAATTTGGCCCTCTCTAATTTCCTTCGGACTCCATCCTCAAAAGCACCTTTTTTCGCTTTCGGCAGCCTCCGGAGCAAAAAAGACAAACGTCCAGCTTTTGCTGCCACAGCAAAGGTGCCAGCGGGGAAAAGTAATGCTGGTTCTCACTGCCTCCTGGAACTCTTTCAAATGCCACAGACAATTTGGCCCTCTCTGCTTTCCTGCGGACTCCATCCTCAAAAGCACCTGTTTTCGCTTTCGGCAACCTCCGGAGCAAAAAAGACAAACGTCCAGGTTTTGCTGCCACAGCAAAGGTGCCAGCGGGGAAAAGTAATGCTGGTCCTCACTGCCTCCTGGAACCCCTTCAAATGCCCCAGACCATTTGGCCCTCTCTGCTTTCCTGCGGACTCTATCCTCAAAAGCGCCTTTTTTCACTTTCGGCGCCCTCCGGTGGTAAAAAGACAAACGTCCAGCTTTTGCTGCCACAGCAAAGGTGCCAGCGGGGAAAAGTGATGCTGGTCCTCATTGCCTCCTGGAACCTCTTCAAATGCCACAGACAATTTGGCCCTCTCTGCTTTCCTGCGGACTCCATCCTCAAAAGCACCTGTTTTCGCTTTCGGCATCCTCAGGAGCAAAAAAGACAAACGTCCAGGTTTTGCTGCCACAGCAAAGGTGCCAGCGGGGAAAAGTAATGCTGGTTCTCATTGCCTCCTGGAACTCTTTCAAATGCCCCAGACAATTTGGCCCTCTCTGCTTTCCTGCGGACTCCATCCTCAAAAGCACCTGTTTTCGCTTTCGGCAGCCTCCGGAGCAAGAAAGACAAACGTCCAGGTTTTGCTGCCACAGCAAAGGTGCCAGCGGGGAAAAGTAATGCTGGTTCTCACTGCGTCCTGGAACCCTTTCAAATGCCCCAGACAATTTGGCCCTCTCTGCTTTCCTGCGGACTCCATCCTCAAAAGCACCTGTTTTCGCTTTCGGCAGCCTCCGGAGCAAAAAAGACAAACGTCCAGGTTTTGCTGCCACAGCAAAGGTGCCAGCGGGGAAAAGTAATGCTGGTTCTCACTGCCTCCTGGAACTCTTTCAAATGCCCCAGACAATTTGGCCCTCTCTGCTTTCCTGCGGACTCCATCCTCAAAAGCACCTGTTTTCGCTTTCGGCAGCCTCCGGAGCAAAAAAGACAAACGTCCAGGTTTTCCTGCCACAGCAAAGGTGCCAGCGGGGAAAAGTAATGCTGGTCCTCACTGCCTCCTGGAACCCCTTCAAATGCCCCAGACAATTTGGCCCTCTCTGCTTTCCTGCGGACTCTATCCTCAAAAGCGCCTTTTTTCACTTTCGGCGCCCTCCGGTGGTAAAAAGACAAACGTCCAGCTTTTGCTGCCAAAGCAAAGGTGCCAGCGGGGAAAAGTGATGCTGGTCTTCATTGCCTCCAGGAAACTCTTCAAATGCCACAGACAATTTGGCACTCTCTGCTTTCCTGCGGACTCCATCCTCAAAAGCACCTGTTTTCGCTTTCGGCAGCCTCCGGAGCAAAAAAGACAAACGTCCAGGTTTTGCTGCCACAGCAAAGGTGCCAGCGGGGAAAAGTAATGCTGGTTCTCACTGCCTCCTGGAACTCTTTCAAATGCCCCAGACAATTTGGCCCTCTCTGCTTTCCTGCGGACTCCATCCTCAAAAGCACCTGTTTTCGCTTTCGGCAGCCTCCGGAGCAAAAAAGACAAACGTCCAGCTTTTGCTGCCACAGCAAAGGTGCCAGCGGGGATAAGTAATGCTGGTTCTCACTGCCTCCTGGAACTCTTTCAAATGCCCCAGACAATTTGGCCCTCTCTGCTTTCCTGCGGACTCCATCCTCAAAAGCACCTGTTTTCGCTTTCGGCAGCCTCCAGAGCAAAAAAGACAAACGTCCAGCTTTTCCTGCCACAGAAAAGTTGCCAGCGGGGAAAAGTAATGCTGGTTCTCACTGCCTCCTGGAACCCTTTCAAATGCCCCAGACCATTTGGCCCTCTCTGCTTTCCTGCGGACTCCATCCTCAAAAGCACCTGTTTTCGCTTTCGGCAGCCTCCGGAGCAAAAAAGACAAACGTCCAGCTTTTGCTGCCACAGCAAAGGTGCCAGCGGGGAAAAGTAATGCTGGTTCTCACTGCCTCCTGGAACTCTTTCAAATGCCCCAGACAATTTGGCCCTCTCTGCTTTCCTGCGGACTCCATCCTCAAAAGCACCTTTTTTCGCTTTCGGCAGCCTCCGGAGCAAAAAAGACAAACGTCCAGCTTTTGCTGCCACAGCAAAGGTGCCAGCGGGGATAAGTAATGCTGGTTCTCACTGCCTCCTGGAACTCTTTCAAATGCCCCAGACAATTTGGCCCTCTCTGCTTTCCTGCGGACTCTATCCTCAAAAGCGCCTTTTTTCACTTTCGGCGCCCTCCGGTGGTAAAAAGACAAACGTCCAGCTTTTGCTGCCAAAGCAAAGGTGCCAGCGGGGAAAAGTGATGCTGGTCTTCATTGCCTCCAGGAAACTCTTCAAATGCCACAGACAATTTGGCACTCTCTGCTTTCCTGCGGACTCCATCCTCAAAAGCACCTGTTTTCGCTTTCGGCAGCCTCCGGAGCAAAAAAGACAAACGTCCAGGTTTTGCTGCCACAGCAAAGGTGCCAGCGGGGAAAAGTAATGCTGGTTCTCACTGCCTCCTGGAACTCTTTCAAATGCCCCAGACAATTTGGCCCTCTCTGCTTTCCTGCGGACTCCATCCTCAAAAGCACCTGTTTTCGCTTTCGGCAGCCTCCGGAGCAAAAAAGACAAACGTCCAGCTTTTGCTGCCACAGCAAAGGTGCCAGCGGGGATAAGTAATGCTGGTTCTCACTGCCTCCTGGAACTCTTTCAAATGCCCCAGACAATTTGGCCCTCTCTGCTTTCCTGCGGACTCCATCCTCAAAAGCACCTGTTTTCGCTTTCGGCAGCCTCCAGAGCAAAAAAGACAAACGTCCAGCTTTTCCTGCCACAGAAAAGTTGCCAGCGGGGAAAAGTAATGCTGGTTCTCACTGCCTCCTGGAACCCTTTCAAATGCCCCAGACCATTTGGCCCTCTCTGCTTTCCTGCGGACTCCATCCTCAAAAGCACCTGTTTTTGCTTTCGGCAGCCTCCGGAGCAAAAAAGACAAACGTCCAGCTTTTGCTGCCACAGCAAAGGTGCCAGCGGGGAAAAGTAATGCTGGTTCTCACTGCCTCCTGGAACCCTTTCAAATGCCCCAGACAATTTGGCCCTCTCTGCTTTCCTGCGGACTCCATCCTCAAAAGCACCTTTTTTCGCTTTCGGCAGCCTCCGGAGCAAAAAAGACAAACGTCCAGCTTTTGCTGCCACAGCAAAGGTGCCAGCGGGGAAAAGTAATGCTGGTTCTCACTGCCTCCTGGAACTCTTTCAAATGCCACAGACAATTTGGCCCTCTCTGCTTTCCTGTGGACTCCATCCTCAAAAGCACCTGTTTTCGCTTTCGGCAACCTCCGGAGCAAAAAAGACAAACGTCCAGCTTTTGCTGCCACAGAAAAGGTGCCAGCGGGGAAAAGTAATGCTGGTCCTCACTGCCTCCTGGAACCCCTTCATATGCCCCAGACCATTTGGCCCTCTCTGCTTTCCTGCGGACTCTATCCTCAAAAGCGCCTTTTTTCACTTTCGGCGCCCTCCGGTGGTAAAAAGACAAACGTCCAGCTTTTGCTGCCACAGCAAAGGTGCCAGCGGGGAAAAGTGATGCTGGTCCTCATTGCCTCCTGGAACCTCTTCAAATGCCACAGACAATTTGGCCCTCTCTGCTTTCCTGCGGACTCCATCCTCAAAAGCACCTGTTTTCGCTTTCGGCAGTTTCCAGAGCAAAAAAGACAAACGTCCAGCTTTTGCTGCCACAGCAAAGGTGCCAGCGGGGAAAAGTAATGGTGGTCCTCATTGCCTCCTGGAACTCTTTCAAATGCCCCAGACAATTTGGCCATCTCTGCTTTCCTGCGGACTCTATCCTCAAAAGCACCTGTTTTCGCTTTCGGCAGCCTCCGGAGCAAAAAAGACAAACGTCCAGCTTTTGCTGCCACAGCAAAGCTGCCAGCGGGGAAAAGTAATGCTGGTTCTCACTGCCTCCTGGAACTCTTTCAAATGCCCCAGACAATTTGGCCCTCTCTGCTTTCCTGCGGACTCCATCCTCAAAAGCACCTGTTTTCGCTTTCGGCAGCCTCCGGAGCAAAAAAGACAAACGTCCAGCTTTTGCTGCCACAGCAAAGGTGCCAGCGGGGAAAAGTAATGCTGGTCCTCACTGCCTCCTGGAACCCCTTCAAATGCCCCAGACCATTTGGCCCTCTCTGCTTTCCTGCGGACTCTATCCTCAAAAGCGCCTTTTTTCACTTTCGGCGCCCTCCGGTGGTAAAAAGACAAACGTCCAGCTTTTGCTGCCACAGCAAAGGTGCCAGCGGGGAAAAGTGATGCTGGTCCTCATTGCCTCCAGGAACCTCTTCAAATGCCACAGACAATTTGGCACTCTCTGCTTTCCTGCGGACTCCATCCTCAAAAGCACCTGTTTTCGCTTTCGGCAGCCTCCGGAGCAAAAAAGACAAACGTCCAGGTTTTGCTGCCACAGCAAAGGTGCCAGCGGGGAAAAGTAATGCTGGTTCTCACTGCCTCCTGGAACTCTTTCAAATGCCCCAGACAATTTGGCCCTCTCTGCTTTCCTGCGGACTCCATCCTCAAAAGCACCTGTTTTCGCTTTCGGCAGCCTCCGGAGCAAAAAAGACAAACGTCCAGGTTTTGCTGCCACAGCAAAGGTGCCAGCGGGGATAAGTAATGCTGGTTCTCACTGCCTCCTGGAACTCTTTCAAATGCCCCAGACAATTTGGCCCTCTCTGCTTTCCTGCGGACTCCATCCTCAAAAGCACCTGTTTTCGCTTTCGGCAGCCTCCGGAGCAAAAAAGACAAACGTCCAGCTTTTGCTGCCACAGCAAAGGTGCCAGCGGGGAAAAGTAATGCTGGTTCTCACTGCGTCCTGGAACCCTTTCAAATGCCACAGACAATTTGGCCCTTTCTACTTTCCTGCGGACTCCATCCTCAAAAGCACCTTTTTTCGCTTTCGGCAGCCTCCGGAGCAAAAAAGACAAACGTCCAGCTTTTGCTGCCACAGCAAAGGTGCCAGCGGGGAAAAGTAATGCTGGTTCTCACTGCCTCCTGGAACTCTTTCAAATGCCACAGACAATTTGGCCCTCTCTGCTTTCCTGCGGACTCCATCCTCAAAAGCACCTGTTTTCGCTTTCGGCAACCTCCGGAGCAAAAAAGACAAACGTCGAGGTTTTGCTGCCACAGCAAAGGTGCCAGCGGGGAAAAGTAATGCTGGTCCTCACTGCCTCCTGGAACCCCTTCAAATGCCCCAGACCATTTGGCCCTCTCTGCTTTCCTGCGGACTCTATCCTCAAAAGCGCCTTTTTTCACTTTCGGCGCCCTCCGGTGGTAAAAAGACAAACGTCCAGCTTTTGCTGCCACAGCAAAGGTGCCAGCGGGGAAAAGTGATGCTGGTTCTCATTGCCTCCTGGAACTCTTTCAAATGCCCCAGACAATTTGGCCCTCTCTGCTTTCCTGCGGACTCCATCCTCAAAAGCACCTGTTTTCGCTTTCGGCATCCTCAGGAGCAAAAAAGACAAACGTCCAGGTTTTGCTGCCACAGCAAAGGTGCCAGCGGGGAAAAGTAATGCTGGTTCTCATTGCCTCCTGGAACTCTTTCAAATGCCCCAGACAATTTGGCACTCTCTGCTTTCCTGCGGACTCCATCCTCAAAAGCACCTGTTTTCGCTTTCGGCAGCCTCCGGAGCAAAAAAGACAAACGTCCAGCTTTTGCTGCCACAGCAAAGGTGCCAGCGGGAAAAAGTAATGCTGGTTCTCACTGCCTCCTGGAACTCTTTCAAATGCCACAGACAATTTGGCCCTCTCTGCTTTCCTGCGGACTCCATCCTCAAAAGCACCTGTTTTCGCTTTCGGCACTCTCCGGAGCAAAAAAGACAAACGTCCAGGTTTTGCTGCCACAGCAAAGGTGCCAGCGGGGAAAAGTAATGCTGGTCCTCACTGCCTCCTGGAACCCCTTCAAATGCCCCAGACAATTTGGCCCTCTCTGCTTTCCTGCGGACTCTATCCTCAAAAGCGCCTTTTTTCACTTTTGGCGCCCTCCGGTGGTAAAAAGACAAACGTCCAGCTTTTGCTGCCACAGCAGAGGTGCAAGCGGGGAAAAGTAATGCTGGTTCTCACTGCCTCCTGGAACCCTTTCAAATGCCCCAGACCATTTGGCACTCTCTGCTTTCCTGCGGACTCCATCCTCAAAAGCACCTGTTTTCGCTTTCGGCAGCCTCCGGAGCAAAAAAGACAAACGTCCAGCTTTTGCTGGCACAGCAAAGGTGCCAGCCGAGAAAAGTAATGCTGGTTCTCACTGCCTCCTGGAACCTCTTCAAATGCCCCAGACAATTTAGCCCTCTCTGCTTTCCTGCGGACTCCATCCTCAAAAGCACCTGTTTTCGCTTTCGGCATCCTCAGGAGCAAAAAAGACAAACGTCCAGGTTTTGCTGCCACAGCAGAGGTGCAAGCGGGGAAAAGTAATGCTGGTTCTCACTGCCTCCTGGAACCCTTTCAAATGCCACAGACCATTTGGCCCTCTCTGCTTTCCTGCGGACTCCATCCTCAAAAGCACCTGTTTTCGCTTTCGGCAGCCTCCAGAACAAAAAAGACAAACGTCCAGCTTTTGCTGCCACAGCAAAGGTGCCAGCGGGGAAAAGTAATGCTGGTTCTCACTGCGTCCTGGAACCCTTTCAAATGCCCCAGACAATTTGGCCCTCTCTGCTTTCCTGCGGACTCCATCCTCAAAAGCACCTGTTTTTGCTTTCGGCAGCCTCCGGAGCAAAAAAGACAAACGTCCAGCTTTTGCTGCCACAGCAAAGGTGCCAGCGGGGAAAAGTAATGCTGGTTCTCACTGCCTCCTGGAACTCTTTCAAATGCCCCAGACAATTTGGCCCTCTCTGCTTTCCTGCGGACTCCATCCTCAAAAGCACCTGTTTTCGCTTTCGGCAGCCTCCAGAACAAAAAAGACAAACGTCCAGCTTTTGCTGCCACAGCAAAGGTGCCAGCGGGGAAAAGTAATGCTGGTTCTCACTGCGTCCTGGAACCCTTTCAAATGCCCCAGACAATTTGGCCCTCTCTGCTTTCCTGCGGACTCCATCCTCAAAAGCACCTGTTTTCGCTTTCGGCAGCCTCCGGAGCAAAAAAGACAAACGTCCAGGTTTTGCTGCCACAGCAAAGGTGCCAGCGGGGAAAAGTAATGCTGGTTCTCACTGCCTCCTGGAACTCTTTCAAATGCCCCAGACAATTTGGCCCTCTCTGCTTTCCTGCGGACTCCATCCTCAAAAGCACCTGTTTTCGCTTTCGGCAGCCTCCGGAGCAAAAAAGACAAACGTCCAGGTTTTCCTGCCACAGCAAAGGTGCCAGCGGGGAAAATTAATGCTGGTCCTCACTGCCTCCTGGAACCCCTTCAAATGCCCCAGACCATTTGGCCCTCTCTGCTTTCCTGCGGACTCTATCCTCAAAAGCGCCTTTTTTCACTTTCGGCGCCCTCCGGTGGTAAAAAGACAAACGTCCAGCTTTTGCTGCCACAGCAAAGGTGCCAGCGGGGAAAAGTGATGCTGGTCTTCATTGCCTCCAGGAAACTCTTCAAATGCCACAGACAATTTGGCCCTCTCTGCTTTCCTGCGGACTCCATCCTCAAAAGCACCTGTTTTCGCTTTCGGCAGCCTCCGGAGCAAAAAAGACAAACGTCCAGCTTTTGCTGCCACAGCAAAGGTGCCAGCGGGGAAAAGTAATGCTGGTTCTCACTGCCTCCTGGAACTCTTTCAAATGCCCCAGACAATTTGGCCCTCTCTGCTTTCCTGCGGACTCCATCCTCAAAAGCACCTTTTTTCGCTTTCGGCAGCCTCCGGAGCAAAAAAGACAAACGTCCAGCTTTTGCTGCCACAGCAAAGGTGCCAGCGGGGAAAAGTAATGCTGGTTCTCACTGCCTCCTGGAACTCTTTCAAATGCCACAGACAATTTGGCCCTCTCTGCTTTCCTGCGGACTCCATCCTCAAAAGCACCTGTTTTCGCTTTCGGCAACCTCCGGAGCAAAAAAGACAAACGTCCAGCTTTTGCTGCCACAGAAAAGGTGCCAGCGGGGAAAAGTAATGCTGGTCCTCACTGCCTCCTGGAACCCCTTCATATGCCCCAGACCATTTGGCCCTCTCTGCTTTCCTGCGGACTCTATCCTCAAAAGCGCCTTTTTTCACTTTCGGCGCCCTCCGGTGGTAAAAAGACAAACGTCCAGCTTTTGCTGCCACAGCAAAGGTGCCAGCGGGGAAAAGTGATGCTGGTCCTCATTGCCTCCTGGAACCTCTTCAAATGCCACAGACAATTTGGCCCTCTCTGCTTTCCTGCGGACTCCATCCTCAAAAGCACCTGTTTTCGCTTTCGGCAGTTTCCAGAGCAAAAAAGACAAACGTCCAGCTTTTGCTGCCACAGCAAAGGTGCCAGCGGGGAAAAGTAATGCTGGTCCTCATTGCCTCCTGGAACTCTTTCAAATGCCCCAGACAATTTGGCCCTCTCTGCTTTCCTGAGGACTCTATCCTCAAAAGCACCTGTTTTCGCTTTCGGCAGCCTCCGGAGCAAAAAAGACAAACGTCCAGCTTTTGCTGCCACAGCAAAGCTGCCAGCGGGGAAAAGTAATGCTGGTTCTCACTGCCTCCTGGAACTCTTTCAAATGCCCCAGACAATTTGGCCCTCTCTGCTTTCCTGCGGACTCCATCCTCAAAAGCACCTGTTTTCGCTTTCGGCAGCCTCCGGAGCAAAAAAGACAAACGTCCAGCTTTTGCTGCCACAGCAAAGGTGCCAGCGGGGAAAAGTAATGCTGGTCCTCACTGCCTCCTGGAACCCCTTCAAATGCCCCAGACCATTTGGCCCTCTCTGCTTTCCTGCGGACTCTATCCTCAAAAGCGCCTTTTTTCACTTTCGGCGCCCTCCGGTGGTAAAAAGACAAACGTCCAGCTTTTGCTGCCACAGCAAAGGTGCCAGCGGGGAAAAGTGATGCTGGTCCTCATTGCCTCCAGGAACCTCTTCAAATGCCACAGACAATTTGGCACTCTCTGCTTTCCTGCGGACTCCATCCTCAAAAGCACCTGTTTTCGCTTTCGGCAGCCTCCGGAGCAAAAAAGACAAACGTCCAGGTTTTGCTGCCACAGCAAAGGTGCCAGCGGGGAAAAGTAATGCTGGTTCTCACTGCCTCCTGGAACTCTTTCAAATGCCCCAGACAATTTGGCCCCCTCTGCTTTCCTGCGGACTCCATCCTCAAAAGCACCTGTTTTCGCTTTCGGCAGCCTCCGGAGCAAAAAAGACAAACGTCCAGGTTTTGCTGCCACAGCAAAGGTGCCAGCGGGGATAAGTAATGCTGGTTCTAACTGCCTCCTGGAACTCTTTCAAATGCCACAGACAATTTGGCCCTCTCTGCTTTCCTGCGGACTCCATCCTCAAAAGCACCTGTTTTCGCTTTCGGCAGCCTCCGGAGCAAAAAAGACAAACGTCCAGCTTTTGCTGCCACAGCAAAGGTGCCAGCGGGGAAAAGTAATGCTGGTTCTCACTGCGTCCTGGAACCCTTTCAAATGCCACAGACAATTTGGCCCTCTCTACTTTCCTGCGGACTCCATCCTCAAAAGCACCTTTTTTCGCTTTCGGCAGCCTCCGGAGCAAAAAAGACAAACGTCCAGCTTTTGCTGCCACAGCAAAGGTGCCAGCGGGGAAAAGTAATGCTGGTTCTCACTGCCTCCTGGAACTCTTTCAAATGCCACAGACAATTTGGCCCTCTCTGCTTTCCTGCGGACTCCATCCTCAAAAGCACCTGTTTTCGCTTTCGGCAACCTCCGGAGCAAAAAAGACAAACGTCCAGGTTTTGCTGCCACAGCAAAGGTGCCAGCGGGGAAAAGTAATGCTGGTCCTCACTGCCTCCTGGAACCCCTTCAAATGCCCCAGACCATTTGGCCCTCTCTGCTTTCCTGCGGACTCCATCCTCAAAAGCACCTGTTTTCGCTTTCGGCACTCTCCGGAGCAAAAAAGACAAACGTCCAGCTTTTGCTGCCACAGCAAAGGTGCCAGCGGGGAAAAGTAATGCTGGTCCTCACTGCCTCCTGGAACCTCTTCAAATGCCCCAGACAATTTGGCCCTCTCTGCTTTCCTGCGGACTCTATCCTCAAAAGCGACTTTTTTCACTTTCGGCGCCCTCCGGTGGTAAAAAGACAAACGTCCAGCTTTTGCTGCCACAGCAAAGGTGCCAGCGGGGAAAAGTGATGCTGGTCCTCATTGCCTCCTGGAACCTCTTCAAATGCCACAGACAATTTGGCCCTCTCTGCTTTCCTGCGGACTCCATCCTCAAAAGCACCTGTTTTCGCTTTCGGCAGCCTTCGGAGCAAAAAAGACAAACGTCCAGGTTTTGCTGCCACAGCAAAGGTGCCAGCGGAGAAAAGTAATGCTGGTTCTCACTGCCTCCTGGAACTCTTTCAAATGCCCCAGACAATTTGGCCCTCTCTGCTTTCCTGCGGACTCCATCCTCAAAAGCACCTGTTTTCGCTTTCGGCAGCCTCCGGAGCAAAAAAGACAAACGTCCAGGTTTTCCTGCCACAGCAAAGGTGCCAGCGGGGAAAAGTAATGCTGGTCCTCATTGCCTCCTGGAACCCTTTCAAATGCCCCAGACAATTTGGCCCTCTCTGCTTTCCTGCGGACTCCATCCTCAAAAGCACCTGTTTTTGCTTTCGGCATCCTCAGGAGCAAAAAAGACAAACGTCCAGCTTTTGCTGCCACAGCAAAGGTGCCAGCGGGGAAAAGTAATGCTGGTCCTCATTGCCTCCTGGAACCCTTTGAAATGCCCCAGACAATTTGGCCCTCTCTGCTTTCCTGCGGACTCCATCCTCAAAAGCACCTGTTTTCGCTTTCGGCATCCTCAGGAGCAAAAAAGACAAACGTCCAGGTTTTGCTGCCACAGCAAAGGTGCCAGCGGGGAAAAGTAATGCTGGTTCTCACTGCCTCCTGGAACCCTTTCAAATGCCCCAGACAATTTGGCCCTCTCTGCTTTCCTGCGGACTCCATCCTCAAAAGCACCTGTTTTCGCTTTCGGCACTCTCCGGAGCAAAAAAGACAAACGTCCAGCTTTTGCTGCCACAGCAAAGGTGCCAGCGGGGAAAAGTAATGCTGGTCCTCACTGCCTCCTGGAACCCCTTCAAATGCCCCAGACCATTTGGCCCTCTCTGCTTTCCTGCGGATTCTATCCTCAAAAGCGCCTTTTTTCACTTTTGGCGCCCTACGGTGGTAAAAAGACAAACGTCCAGCTTTTGCTGCCACAGCAAAGGTGCCAGCGGGGAAAAGTGATGCTGGTCCTCATTGCCTCCTGGAACCTCTTCAAATGCCACAGACAATTTGGCCCTCTCTGCTTTCCTGCGGACTCCATCCTCAAAAGCACCTTTTTTCGCTTTCGGCAGCCTCCGGAGCAAAAAAGACAAACGTCCAGCTTTTGCTGCCACAGCAAAGGTGCCAGCCGAGAAAAGTAATGCTGGTTCTCACTGCCTCCTGGAACTCTTTCAAATGCCCCAGACAATTTAGCCCTCTCTGCTTTCCTGCGGACTCCATCCTCAAAAGCACCTGTTTTCGCTTTCGGCATCCTCAGGAGCAAAAAAGACAAACGTCCAGGTTTTGCTGCCACAGCAGAGGTGCAAGCGGGGAAAAGTAATGCTGGTTCTCACTGCCTCCTGGAACCCTTTCAAATGCCACAGACAATTTGGCCCTCTCTGCTTTCCTGCGGACTCCATCCTCAAAAGCACCTGTTTTCGCTTTCGGCAGCCTCCGGAGCAAAAAAGTCAAACGTCCAGGTTTTCCTGCCACAGCAAAGGTGCCAGCGGGGAAAAGTAATGCTGGTCCTCATTGCCTCCTGGAACTCTTTCAAATGCCACAGACAATTTAGCCCTCTCTGCTTTCCTGCGGACTCCATCCTCAAAAGCACCTGTTTTCGCTTTCGGCATCCTCAGGAGCAAAAAAGACAAACGTCCAGCTTTTGCTGCCACAGCAAAGGTGCCAGCGGGGAAAAGTAATGCTGGTTCTCACTGCCTCCTGGAACTCTTTCAAATGCCCCAGACAATTTGGCCCTCTCTGCTTTCCTGCGGACTCCATCCTCAAAAGCACCTGTTTTCGCTTTCGGCAGCCTCCGGAGCAAAAAAGACAAACGTCCAGCTTTTGCTGCCACAGCAAAGGTGCCAGCGGGGAAAAGTAATGCTGGTCCTCACTGCCTCCTGGAACCCCTTCAAATGCCCCAGACCATTTGGCCCTCTCTGCTTTCCTGCGGACTCTATCCTCAAAAGCGCCTTTTTTCACTTTTGGCGCCCTCCGGTGGTAAAAAGACAAACGTCCAGCTTTTGCTGCCACAGCAAAGGTGCCAGCGGGGAAAAGTGATGCTGGTCCTCATTGCCTCCTGGAACCTCTTCAAATGCCACAGACAATTTGGCACTCTCTGCTTTCCTGCGGACTCCATCCTCAAAAGCACCTGTTTTCGCTTTCGGCAGCCTCTGGAGCAAAATAGACAAATGTCAATGTTTTGCTACCACAGCAAAGGTGCCAGCGGAGAAAAGTAATGCTGGTTCTCACTGCCTCCTGGAACTCTTTCAAATGCCCCAGACAATTTGGCCCTCTCTGCTTTCCTGCGGACTCCATCCTCAAAAGCACCTGTTTACGCTTTCGGCAGCCTCCGGAGCAAAAAAGACAAACGTCCAGCTTTTGCTGCCACAGCAGAGGTGCCAGCGGGGAAAAGTAATGCTGGTTCTCACTGCCTCCTAGAACTCTTTCCAATGCCCCAGACAATTTAGCCCTCTCTGCTTTCCTGCGGACTCCATCCTCAAAAGCACCTGTTTTCGCTTTCGGCATCCTCAGGAGCAAAAAAGACAAACGTCCAGGTTTTGCTGCCACAGCAAAGGTGCCAGCGGGGAAAAGTAATGCTGGTTCTCACTGCCTCCTGGAACTCTTTCAAATGCCCCAGACAATTTGGCCCTCTCTGCTTTCCTGCGGACTCCATCCTCAAAAGCACCTGTTTTCGCTTTCGGCAGTTTCCAGAGCAAAAAAGACAAACGTCCAGGTTTTGCTGCCACAGCAAAGGTGCCAGCGGGGAAAAGTAATGCTGGTTCTCACTGCCTCCTGGAACTCTTTCAAATGCCCCAGACAATTTGGCCCTCTCTGCTTTCCTGCGGACTCCATCCTCAAAAGCACCTGTTTTCGCTTTCGGCAGCCTCCGGAGCAAAAAAGACAAACGTCCAGGTTTTGCTGCCACAGCAAAGGTGCCAGCGGGGAAAAGTAATGCTGGTCCTCACTGCCTCCTGGAACCCCTTCAAATGCCCCAGACCATTTGGCCCTCTCTGCTTTCCTGCGGACTCTATCCTCAAAAGCGCCTTTTTTCACTTTCGGCGCCCTCCGGTGGTAAAAAGACAAACGTCCAGCTTTTGCTGCCACAGCAAAGGTGCCAGCGGGGAAAAGTGATGCTGGTCCTCATTGCCTCCAGGAACCTCTTCAAATGCCCCAGACAATTTGGCACTCTCTGCTTTCCTGCGGACTCCATCCTCAAAAGCACCTGTTTTCGCTTTCGGCAGCCTCCGGAGCAAAAAAGACAAACGTCCAGCTTTTGCTGCCACAGCAAAGGTGCCAGCGGGCAAAAGTAATGCTGGTTCTCACTGCCTCCTGGAACTCTTTCAAATGCCACAGACAATTTGGCCCTCTCTGCTTTCCTGCGGACTCCATCCTCAAAAGCACCAGTTTTCGCTTTCGGCAGTTTCCAGAGCAAAAAAGACAAACGTCCAGGTTTTGCTGCCACAGCAAAGGTGCCAGCGGGGAAAAGTAATGCTGGTTCTCACTGCCTCCTGGAACTCTTTCAAATGCCCCAGACAATTTGGCCCTCTCTGCTTTCCTGCGGACTCCATCCTCAAAAGCACCTGTTTTCGCTTTCGGCAGCCTCCGGAGCAAAAAAGACAAACGTCCAGGTTTTGCTGCCACAGCAAAGGTGCCAGCGGGGAAAAGTAATGCTGGTTCTCACTGCCTCCTGGAACTCTTTCAAATGCCACAGACAATTTGGCCCTCTCTGCTTTCCTGCGGACTCCATCCTCAAAAGCACCTGTTTTCGCTTTCGGCAGCCTCCGGAGCAAAAAAGACAAACGTCCAGGTTTTGCTGCCACAGCAGAGGTGCCAGCAGGGAAAAGTAATGCTGGTTCTCACTGCCTCCTGTAACCCTTTCAAATGCCCCAGACAATTTGGCCCTCTCTGCTTTCCTGCGGACTCCATCCTCAAAAGCACCTGTTTTCGCTTTCGGCAGCCTCCGGAGCAAAAAAGACAAACGTCCAGCTTTTGCTGGCACAGCAAAGGTGCCAGCGGGGAAAAGTAATGCTGGTTCTCACTGCCTCCTGGAACTCTTTCAAATGCCCCAGACAATTTGGCCCTCTCTGCTTTCCTGCAGACTCCATCCTCAAAAGCACCTGTTTTCGCTTTTGGCAGCCTCCGGAGCAAAAAAGACAAACGTCCAGCTTTTGCTGCCACAGCAAAGGTGCCAGCGGGGAAAAGTAATGCTGGTCCTCACTGCCTCCTGGAACCCCTTCAAATGCCCCAGACCATTTGGCCCTCTCTGCTTTCCTGCGGACTCTATCCTCAAAAGCGCCTTTTTTCACTTTCGGAGCCCTCCGGTGGTAAAAAGACAAACGTCCAGCTTTTGCTGCCACAGCAAAGGTGCCAGCGGGGAAAAGTGATGCTGGTCCTCATTGCCTCCTGGAACCTCTTCAAATGCCCCAGACAATTTGGCCCTCTCTGCTTTCCTGCGGACTCCATCCTCAAAAGCACCTGTTTTCGCTTTCGACAGCCTCCGGAGCAAAAAAGACAAATGTCCAGCTTTTGCTGCCACAGCAAAGGTGCCAGCCGGGTAAAGTAATGCTGGTTCTCACTGCCTCCTGGAACTCTTTCAAATGCCCCAGACAATTTAGCCCTCTCTGCTTTCCTGCGGACTCCATCCTCAAAAGCACCTGTTTTCGCTTTCGGCAGCCTCCGGAGCAAAAAAGACAAACGTCCAGCTTTTGCTGCCACAGCAAAGGTGCCAGCGGGGAAAAGTAATGCTGGTTCTCACTGCCTCCTGGAACCCTTTCAAATGCCACAGACCATTTGGCCCTCTCTGCTTTCCTGCGGACTCCATCCTCAAAAGCACCTGTTTTCGCTTTCGGCAGCCTCCGGAGCAAAAAAGACAAACGTCCAGCTTTTGCTGCCACAGCAAAGGTGCCAGCGGGGAAAAGTAATGCTGGTTCTCACTGCCTCCTGGAACCCTTTCAAATGCCACAGACAATTTGGCCCTCTCTACTTTCCTGCGGACTTCATCCTCAAAAGCACCTGTTTTCGCTTTCGGCAGCCTCCGGAGCAAAAAAGACAAACGTCCAGCTTTTGCTGCCACAGCAAAGGTGCCAGCGGGGAAAAGTAATGCTGGTTCTCACTGCCTCCTGGAACTCTTTCAAATGCCACAGACAATTTGGCCCTCTCTGCTTTCCTGCGGACTCCATCCTCAAAAGCACCTGTTTTCGCTTTTGGCAGCCTCCGGAGCAAAAAAGACAAACGTCCAGGTTTTGCTGCCACAGCAAAGGTGCCAGCGGGGAAAAGTAATGCTGGTTCTCACTGCCTCCTGGAACTCTTTCAAATGCCACAGACAATTTGGCCCTCTCTGCTTTCCTGCGGACTCCATCCTCAAAAGCACCTGTTTTCGCTTTCGGCAGCCTCCGGAGCAAAAAAGACAAACGTCCAGCTTTTGCTGCCACAGCAAAGGTGCCAGCGGGGAAAAGTAATGCTGGTCCTCACTGCCTCCTGGAACCCCTTCAAATGCCCCAGACCATTTGGCCCTCTCTGCTTTCCTGCGGACTCTATCCTCAAAAGCGCCTTTTTTCACTTTCGGAGCCCTCCGGTGGTAAAAAGACAAACGTCCAGCTTTTGCTGCCACAGCAAAGGTGCCAGCGGGGAAAAGTAATGCTGGTTCTCACTGCCTCCTGGAACCCCTTCAAATGCCCCAGACCATTTGGCCCTCTCTGCTTTCCTGCGGACTCTATCCTCAAAAGCGCCTTTTTTCACTTTCGGCGCCCTCCGGTGGTAAAAAGACAAACGTCCAGCTTTTGCTGCCACAGCAAAGGTGCCAGCGGGGAAAAGTGATGCTGGTCCTCATTGCCTCCTGGAACCTCTTCAAATGCCCCAGACAATTTGGCCCTCTCTGCTTTCCTGCGGACTCCATCCTCAAAAGCACCTGTTTTCGCTTTCGGCATCCTCAGGAGCAAAAAAGACAAACGTCCAGGTTTTGCTGCCACAGCAAAGGTGCCAGCGGGGAAAAGTAATGCTGGTTCTCACTGCCTCCTGGAACCCTTTCAAATGCCCCAGACAATTTGGCCCTCTCTGCTTTCCTGCGGACTCCATCCTCAAAAGCACCTGTTTTCGCTTTCGGCAGCCTCCGGAGCAAAAAAGACAAACGTCCAGCTTTTGCTGCCACAGCAAAGGTGCCAGCGGGGAAAAGTAATGCTGGTTCTCACTGCCTCCTGGAACTCTTTCAAATGCCACAGACAATTTGGCCCTCTCTGCTTTCCTGCGGACTCCATCCTCAAAAGCACCTGTTTTCGCTTTCGGCAGCCTCCGGAGCAAAAAAGACAAACGTCCAGCTTTTGCTGCCACAGCAAAGGTGCCAGCGGGGAAAAGTAATGCTGGTTCTCACTGCCTCCTGGAACTCTTTCAAATGCCACAGACAATTTGGCCCTCTCTGCTTTCCTGCGGACTCCATCCTCAAAAGCACCTGTTTTCGCTTTTGGCAGCCTCCGGAGCAAAAAAGACAAACGTCCAGCTTTTGCTGCCACAGCAAAGGTGCCAGCGGGGAAAAGTAATGCTGGTTCTCACTGCCTCCTGGAACTCTTTCAAATGCCCCAGACAATTTGGCCCTCTCTGCTTTCCTGCGGACTCCATCCTCAAAAGCACCTGTTTTCGCTTTCGGCAGCCTCCGGAGCAAAAAAGACAAACGTCCAGCTTTTGCTGCCACAGCAAAGGTGCCAGCGGGGAAAAGTAATGCTGGTTCTCACTGCGTCCTGGAACCCTTTCAAATGCCCCAGACAATTTGGCCCTCTCTACTTTCCTGCGGACTCCATCCTCAAAAGCACCTTTTTTCGCTTTCGGCAGCCTCCGGAGCAAAAAAGAAAAAACGTCCAGGTTTTGCTGCCACAGCAAAGGTGCCAGCGGGGAAAAGTAATGCTGGTTCTCACTGCCTCCTGGAACTCTTTCAAATGCCACAGACAATTTGGCCCTCTCTGCTTTCCTGCGGACTCCATCCTCAAAAGCACCTGTTTTCGCTTTCGGCAACCTCCGGAGCAAAAAAGACAAACGTCCAGGTTTTGCTGCCACAGCAATGGTGCCAGCGGGGAAAAGTAATGCTGGTCCTCACTGCCTCCTGGAACTCTTTCAAATGCCCCAGACCATTTGGCCCTCTCTGCTTTCCTGCGGACTCTATCCTCAAAAGCGCCTTTTTTCACTTTCGGCGCCCTCCGGTGGTAAAAAGACAAACGTCCAGCTTTTGCTGCCACAGCAAAGGTGCCAGCGGGAAAAAGTGATGCTGGTCCTCATTGCCTCCTGGAACCTCTTCAAATGCCACAGACAATTTGGCCCTCTCTGCTTTCCTGTGGACTCCATCCTCAAAAGCACCTGTTTTCGCTTTCGGCAGCCTCCGGAGCAAAAAAGACAAACGTCCAGCTTTTGCTGCCACAGCAAAGGTGCCAGCGGGGAAAAGTAATGCTGGTTCTCACTGCCTCCTGGAACTCTTTCAAATGCCCCAGACAATTTGGCCCTCTCTGCTTTCCTGCGGACTCCATCCTCAAAAGCACCTGTTTTCGCTTTCGGCAGCCTCAGGAGCAAAAAAGACAAACGTCCAGCTTTTGCTGCCACAGCAAAGGTGCCAGCGGGGAAAAGTAATGCTGGTTCTCACTGCCTCCTGGAACTCTTTCAAATGCCCCAGACAATTTGGCCCTCTCTGCTTTCCTGCGGACTCCATCCTCAAAAGCACCTGTTTTCGCTTTCGGCAGCCTCCGGAGCAAAAAAGACAAACGTCCAGCTTTTGCTGCCACAGCAAAGGTGCCAGCGGGGAAAAGTAATGCTGGTTCTCACTGCCTCCTGGAACCCTTTCAAATGCCCCAGACCATTTGGCCCTCTCTGCTTTCCTGCGGACTCCATCCTCAAAAGCACCTGTTTTCGCTTTCGGCAGCCTCCGGAGCAAAAAAGACAAACGTCCAGCTTTTGCTGCCACAGCAAAGGTGCCAGCGGGGAAAAGTAATGCTGGTTCTCACTGCGTCCTGGAACCCTTTCAAATGCCACAGACAATTTGGCCCTCTCTACTTTCCTGCGGACTCCATCCTCAAAAGCACCTTTTTTCGCTTTCGGCAGCCTCCGGAGCAAAAAAGACAAACGTCCAGCTTTTGCTGCCACAGCAAAGGTGCCAGCGGGGAAAAGTAATGCTGGTTCTCACTGCCTCCTGGAACCCCTTCAAATGCCCCAGACCATTTGGCCCTCTCTGCTTTCCTGCGGACTCTATCCTCAAAAGCGCCTTTTTTCACTTTCGGCGCCCTCCGGTGGTAAAAAGACAAACGTCCAGCTTTTGCTGCCACAGCAAAGGTGCCAGCGGGGAAAAGTGATGCTGGTCCTCATTGCCTCCTGGAACCTCTTCAAATGCCCCAGACAATTTGGCCCTCTCTGCTTTCCTGCGGACTCCATCCTCAAAAGCACCTGTTTTCGCTTTCGGCATCCTCAGGAGCAAAAAAGACAAACGTCCAGGTTTTGCTGCCACAGCAAAGGTGCCAGCGGGGAAAAGTAATGCTGGTTCTCACTGCCTCCTGGAACCCTTTCAAATGCCCCAGACAATTTGGCCCTCTCTGCTTTCCTGCGGACTCCATCCTCAAAAGCACCTGTTTTCGCTTTCGGCAGCCTCCGGAGCAAAAAAGACAAACGTCCAGCTTTTGCTGCCACAGCAAAGGTGCCAGCGGGGAAAAGTAATGCTGGTTCTCACTGCCTCCTGGAACTCTTTCAAATGCCACAGACAATTTGGCCCTCTCTGCTTTCCTGCGGACTCCATCCTCAAAAGCACCTGTTTTCGCTTTTGGCAGCCTCCGGAGCAAAAAAGACAAACGTCCAGCTTTTGCTGCCACAGCAAAGGTGCCAGCGGGGAAAAGTAATGCTGGTTCTCACTGCCTCCTGGAACTCTTTCAAATGCCCCAGACAATTTGGCCCTCTCTGCTTTCCTGCGGACTCCATCCTCAAAAGCACCTGTTTTCGCTTTCGGCAGCCTCCGGAGCAAAAAAGACAAACGTCCAGCTTTTGCTGCCACAGCAAAGGTGCCAGCGGGGAAAAGTAATGCTGGTTCTCACTGCGTCCTGGAACCCTTTCAAATGCCCCAGACAATTTGGCCCTCTCTACTTTCCTGCGGACTCCATCCTCAAAAGCACCTTTTTTCGCTTTCGGCAGCCTCCGGAGCAAAAAAGACAAACGTCCAGGTTTTGCTGCCACAGCAAAGGTGCCAGCGGGGAAAAGTAATGCTGGTTCTCACTGCCTCCTGGAACTCTTTCAAATGCCACAGACAATTTGGCCCTCTCTGCTTTCCTGCGGACTCCATCCTCAAAAGCACCTGTTTTCGCTTTCGGCAACCTCCGGAGCAAAAAAGACAAACGTCCAGGTTTTGTTGCCACAGCAATGGTGCCAGCGGGGAAAAGTAATGCTGGTCCTCACTGCCTCCTGGAACTCTTTCAAATGCCCCAGACCATTTGGCCCTCTCTGCTTTCCTGCGGACTCTATCCTCAAAAGCGCCTTTTTTCACTTTCGGCGCCCTCCGGTGGTAAAAAGACAAACGTCCAGCTTTTGCTGCCACAGCAAAGGTGCCAGCGGGAAAAAGTGATGCTGGTCCTCATTGCCTCCTGGAACCTCTTCAAATGCCACAGACAATTTGGCCCTCTCTGCTTTCCTGTGGACTCCATCCTCAAAAGCACCTGTTTTCGCTTTCGGCAGCCTCCGGAGCAAAAAAGACAAACGTCCAGGTTTTGCTGCCACAGCAAAGGTGCCAGCGGAGAAAAGTAATGCTGGTTCTCACTGCCTCCTGGAACTCTTTCAAATGCCCCAGACAATTTGGCCCTCTCTGCTTTCCTGCGGACTCCATCCTCAAAAGCACCTGTTTTCGCTTTCGGCAGCCTCCGGAGCAAAAAAGACAAACGTCCAGCTTTTGCTGCCACAGCAAAGGTGCCAGCCGGGTAAAGTAATGCTGGTTCTCACTGCCTCCTGGAACTCTTTCAAATGCCCCAGACAATTTGGCCCTCTCTGCTTTCCTGCGGACTCCATCCTCAAAAGCACCTGTTTTTGCTTTCGGCATCCTCAGGAGCAAAAAAACAAACGTCCAGCTTTTGCTGCTACAGCAAAGGTGCCAGCGGGGAAAAGTAATGCTGGTTCTCACTGCCTCCTGGAACTCTTTCAAATGCCCCAGACAATTTAGCCCTCTCTGCTTTCCTGCGGACTCCATCCTCAAAAGCACCTGTTTTCGCTTTCGGCAGCCTCCGGAGCAAAAAAGACAAACGTCCAGCTTTTGCTGCCACAGCAAAGGTGCCAGCGGGGAAAAGTAATGCTGGTTCTCACTGCCTCCTGGAACCCTTTCAAATGCCACAGACCATTTGGCCCTCTCTGCTTTCCTGCGGACTCCATCCTCAAAAGCACCTGTTTTCGCTTTCGGCAGCCTCCGGAGCAAAAAAGACAAACGTCCAGCTTTTGCTGCCACAGCAAAGGTGCCAGCGGGGAAAAGTAATGCTGGTTCTCACTGCCTCCTGGAACCCTTTCAAATGCCACAGACAATTTGGCCCTCTCTACTTTCCTGCGGACTTCATCCTCAAAAGCACCTGTTTTCGCTTTCGGCAGCCTCCGGAGCAAAAAAGACAAACGTCCAGCTTTTGCTGCCACAGCAAAGGTGCCAGCGGGGAAAAGTAATGCTGGTTCTCACTGCCTCCTGGAACCCCTTCAAATGCCCCAGACCATTTGGCCCTCTCTGCTTTCCTGCGGACTCTATCCTCAAAAGCGCCTTTTTTCACTTTCGGCGCCCTCCGGTGGTAAAAAGACAAACGTCCAGGTTTTGCTGCCACAGCAAAGGTGCCAGCGGGGAAAAGTGATGCTGGTCCTCATTGCCTCCTGGAACCTCTTCAAATGCCCCAGACAATTTGGCCCTCTCTGCTTTCCTGTGGACTCCATCCTCAAAAGCACCTGTTTTCGCTTTCGGCATCCTCAGGAGCAAAAAAGACAAACGTCCAGGTTTTGCTGCCACAGCAAAGGTGCCAGCGGGGAAAAGTAATGCTGGTTCTCACTGCCTCCTGGAACCCTTTCAAATGCCCCAGACAATTTGGCCCTCTCTGCTTTCCTGCGGACTCCATCCTCAAAAGCACCTGTTTTCGCTTTCGGCAGTTTCCAGAGCAAAAAAGACAAACGTCCAGCTTTTGCTGCCACAGCAAAGGTGCCAGCGGGGAAAAGTAATGCTGGTTCTCACTGCCTCCTGGAACTCTTTCAAATGCCACAGACAATTTGGCCCTCTCTGCTTTCCTGCGGACTCCATCCTCAAAAGCACCTTTTTTCGCTTTCGGCAGCCTCCGGAGCAAAAAAGACAAACGTCCAGCTTTTGCTGCCACAGCAAAGGTGCCAGCGGGGAAAAGTAATGCTGGTTCTCACTGCCTCCTGGAACTCTTTCAAATGCCACAGACAATTTGGCCCTCTCTGCTTTCCTGCGGACTCCATCCTCAAAAGCACCTGTTTTCGCTTTCGGCATCCTCAGGAGCAAAAAAGACAAACGTCCAGGTTTTGCTGCCACAGCAAAGGTGCCAGCGGGGAAAAGTAATGCTGGTTCTCACTGCCTCCTGGAACCCTTTCAAATGCCCCAGACAATTTGGCCCTCTCTGCTTTCCTGCGGACTCCATCCTCAAAAGCACCTGTTTTCGCTTTCGGCAGCCTCCGGAGCAAAAAAGACAAACGTCCAGCTTTTGCTGCCACAGCAAAGGTGCCAGCGGGGAAAAGTAATGCTGGTTCTCACTGCCTCCTGGAACTCTTTCAAATGCCACAGACAATTTGGCCCTCTCTGCTTTCCTGCGGACTCCATCCTCAAAAGCACCTGTTTTCGCTTTCGGCAGCCTCCGGAGCAAAAAAGACAAACGTCCAGCTTTTGCTGCCACAGCAAAGGTGCCAGCGGGGAAAAGTAATGCTGGTTCTCACTGCCTCCTGGAACTCTTTCAAATGCCACAGACAATTTGGCCCTCTCTGCTTTCCTGCGGACTCCATCCTCAAAAGCACCTGTTTTCGCTTTTGGCAGCCTCCGGAGCAAAAAAGACAAACGTCCAGCTTTTGCTGCCACAGCAAAGGTGCCAGCGGGGAAAAGTAATGCTGGTTCTCACTGCCTCCTGGAACTCTTTCAAATGCCCCAGACAATTTGGCCCTCTCTGCTTTCCTGCGGACTCCATCCTCAAAAGCACCTGTTTTCGCTTTCGGCAGCCTCCGGAGCAAAAAAGACAAACGTCCAGCTTTTGCTGCCACAGCAAAGGTGCCAGCGGGGAAAAGTAATGCTGGTTCTCACTGCGTCCTGGAACCCTTTCAAATGCCCCAGACAATTTGGCCCTCTCTACTTTCCTGCGGACTCCATCCTCAAAAGCACCTTTTTTCGCTTTCGGCAGCCTCCGGAGCAAAAAAGAAAAAACGTCCAGGTTTTGCTGCCACAGCAAAGGTGCCAGCGGGGAAAAGTAATGCTGGTTCTCACTGCCTCCTGGAACTCTTTCAAATGCCACAGACAATTTGGCCCTCTCTGCTTTCCTGCGGACTCCATCCTCAAAAGCACCTGTTTTCGCTTTCGGCAGCCTCCGGAGCAAAAAAGACAAACGTCCAGCTTTTGCTGCCACAGCAATGGTGCCAGCGGGGAAAAGTAATGCTGGTCCTCACTGCCTCCTGGAACTCTTTCAAATGCCCCAGACCATTTGGCCCTCTCTGCTTTCCTGCGGACTCTATCCTCAAAAGCGCCTTTTTTCACTTTCGGCGCCCTCCGGTGGTAAAAAGACAAACGTCCAGCTTTTGCTGCCACAGCAAAGGTGCCAGCGGGAAAAAGTGATGCTGGTCCTCATTGCCTCCTGGAACCTCTTCAAATGCCACAGACAATTTGGCCCTCTCTGCTTTCCTGTGGACTCCATCCTCAAAAGCACCTGTTTTCGCTTTCGGCAGCCTCCGGAGCAAAAAAGACAAACGTCCAGCTTTTGCTGCCACAGCAAAGGTGCCAGCGGGGAAAAGTAATGCTGGTTCTCACTGCCTCCTGGAACTCTTTCAAATGCCCCAGACAATTTGGCCCTCTCTGCTTTCCTGCGGACTCCATCCTCAAAAGCACCTGTTTTCGCTTTCGGCAGCCTCAGGAGCAAAAAAGACAAACGTCCAGCTTTTGCTGCCACAGCAAAGGTGCCAGCGGGGAAAAGTAATGCTGGTTCTCACTGCCTCCTGGAACTCTTTCAAATGCCCCAGACAATTTGGCCCTCTCTGCTTTCCTGCGGACTCCATCCTCAAAAGCACCTGTTTTCGCTTTCGGCAGCCTCCGGAGCAAAAAAGACAAACGTCCAGCTTTTGCTGCCACAGCAAAGGTGCCAGCGGGGAAAAGTAATGCTGGTTCTCACTGCCTCCTGGAACCCTTTCAAATGCCCCAGACCATTTGGCCCTCTCTGCTTTCCTGCGGACTCCATCCTCAAAAGCACCTGTTTTCGCTTTCGGCAGCCTCCGGAGCAAAAAAGACAAACGTCCAGCTTTTGCTGCCACAGCAAAGGTGCCAGCGGGGAAAATAATGCTGGTTCTCACTGCGTCCTGGAACCCTTTCAAATGCCACAGACAATTTGGCCCTCTCTACTTTCCTGCGGACTCTATCCTCAAAAGCGCCTTTTTTCACTTTCGGCGCCCTCCGGTGGTAAAAAGACAAACGTCCAGCTTTTGCTGCCACAGCAAAGGTGCCAGCGGGGAAAAGTGATGCTGGTCCTCATTGCCTCCTGGAACCTCTTCAAATGCCCCAGACAATTTGGCCCTCTCTGCTTTCCTGCGGACTCCATCCTCAAAAGCACCTGTTTTCGCTTTCGGCATCCTCAGGAGCAAAAAAGACAAACGTCCAGGTTTTGCTGCCACAGCAAAGGTGCCAGCGGGGAAAAGTAATGCTGGTTCTCACTGCCTCCTGGAACCCTTTCAAATGCCCCAGACAATTTGGCCCTCTCTGCTTTCCTGCGGACTCCATCCTCAAAAGCACCTGTTTTCGCTTTCGGCAGCCTCCGGAGCAAAAAAGACAAACGTCCAGGTTTTGCTGCCACAGCAAAGGTGCCAGCGGGGAAAAGTAATGCTGGTTCTCACTGCCTCCTGGAACTCTTTCAAATGCCACAGACAATTTGGCCCTCTCTGCTTTCCTGCGGACTCCATCCTCAAAAGCACCTTTTTTCGCTTTCGGCAGCCTCCGGAGCAAAAAAGAAAAAACGTCCAGGTTTTGCTGCCACAGCAAAGGTGCCAGCGGGGAAAAGTAATGCTGGTTCTCACTGCCTCCTGGAACTCTTTCAAATGCCACAGACAATTTGGCCCTCTCTGCTTTCCTGCGGACTCCATCCTCAAAAGCACCTGTTTTCGCTTTCGGCAGCCTCCGGAGCAAAAAAGACAAACGTCCAGCTTTTGCTGCCACAGCAATGGTGCCAGCGGGGAAAAGTAATGCTGGTCCTCACTGCCTCCTGGAACTCTTTCAAATGCCCCAGACCATTTGGCCCTCTCTGCTTTCCTGCGGACTCTATCCTCAAAAGCGCCTTTTTTCACTTTCGGCGCCCTCCGGTGGTAAAAAGACAAACGTCCAGCTTTTGCTGCCACAGCAAAGGTGCCAGCGGGAAAAAGTGATGCTGGTCCTCATTGCCTCCTGGAACCTCTTCAAATGCCACAGACAATTTGGCCCTCTCTGCTTTCCTGTGGACTCCATCCTCAAAAGCACCTGTTTTCGCTTTCGGCAGCCTCCGGAGCAAAAAAGACAAACGTCCAGCTTTTGCTGCCACAGCAAAGGTGCCAGCGGGGAAAAGTAATGCTGGTTCTCACTGCCTCCTGGAACTCTTTCAAATGCCCCAGACAATTTGGCCCTCTCTGCTTTCCTGCGGACTCCATCCTCAAAAGCACCTGTTTTCGCTTTCGGCAGCCTCAGGAGCAAAAAAGACAAACGTCCAGCTTTTGCTGCCACAGCAAAGGTGCCAGCGGGGAAAAGTAATGCTGGTTCTCACTGCCTCCTGGAACTCTTTCAAATGCCCCAGACAATTTGGCCCTCTCTGCTTTCCTGCGGACTCCATCCTCAAAAGCACCTGTTTTCGCTTTCGGCAGCCTCCGGAGCAAAAAAGACAAACGTCCAGCTTTTGCTGCCACAGCAAAGGTGCCAGCGGGGAAAATAATGCTGGTTCTCACTGCGTCCTGGAACCCTTTCAAATGCCACAGACAATTTGGCCCTCTCTACTTTCCTGCGGACTCTATCCTCAAAAGCGCCTTTTTTCACTTTCGGCGCCCTCCGGTGGTAAAAAGACAAACGTCCAGCTTTTGCTGCCACAGCAAAGGTGCCAGCGGGGAAAAGTGATGCTGGTCCTCATTGCCTCCTGGAACCTCTTCAAATGCCCCAGACAATTTGGCCCTCTCTGCTTTCCTGCGGACTCCATCCTCAAAAGCACCTGTTTTCGCTTTCGGCATCCTCAGGAGCAAAAAAGACAAACGTCCAGGTTTTGCTGCCACAGCAAAGGTGCCAGCGGGGAAAAGTAATGCTGGTTCTCACTGCCTCCTGGAACCCTTTCAAATGCCCCAGACAATTTGGCCCTCTCTGCTTTCCTGCGGACTCCATCCTCAAAAGCACCTGTTTTCGCTTTCGGCAGCCTCCGGAGCAAAAAAGACAAACGTCCAGCTTTTGCTGCCACAGCAAAGGTGCCAGCGGGGAAAAGTAATGCTGGTTCTCACTGCCTCCTGGAACTCTTTCAAATGCCACAGACAATTTGGCCCTCTCTGCTTTCCTGCGGACTCCATCCTCAAAAGCACCTGTTTTCGCTTTCGGCAGCCTCCGGAGCAAAAAAGACAAACGTCCAGCTTTTGCTGCCACAGCAAAGGTGCCAGCGGGGAAAAGTAATGCTGGTTCTCACTGCCTCCTGGAACTCTTTCAAATGCCACAGACAATTTGGCCCTCTCTGCTTTCCTGCGGACTCCATCCTCAAAAGCACCTGTTTTCGCTTTTGGCAGCCTCCGGAGCAAAAAAGACAAACGTCCAGCTTTTGCTGCCACAGCAAAGGTGCCAGCGGGGAAAAGTAATGCTGGTTCTCACTGCCTCCTGGAACTCTTTCAAATGCCCCAGACAATTTGGCCCTCTCTGCTTTCCTGCGGACTCCATCCTCAAAAGCACCTGTTTTCGCTTTCGGCAGCCTCCGGAGCAAAAAAGACAAACGTCCAGCTTTTGCTGCCACAGCAAAGGTGCCAGCGGGGAAAGTAATGCTGGTTCTCACTGCGTCCTGGAACCCTTTCAAATGCCCCAGACAATTTGGCCCTCTCTACTTTCCTGCGGACTCCATCCTCAAAAGCACCTTTTTTCGCTTTCGGCAGCCTCCGGAGCAAAAAAGACAAACGTCCAGGTTTTGCTGCCACAGCAAAAGGTGCCAGCGGGGAAAAGTAATGCTGGTTCTCACTGCCTCCTGGAACTCTTTCAAATGCCACAGACAATTTGGCCCTCTCTGCTTTCCTGCGGACTCCATCCTCAAAAGCACCTGTTTTCGCTTTCGGCAACCTCCGGAGCAAAAAAGACAAACGTCCAGGTTTTGTTGCCACAGCAATGGTGCCAGCGGGGAAAAGTAATGCTGGTCCTCACTGCCTCCTGGAACTCTTTCAAATGCCCCAGACCATTTGGCCCTCTCTGCTTTCCTGCGGACTCTATCCTCAAAAGCGCCTTTTTTCACTTTCGGCGCCCTCCGGTGGTAAAAAGACAAACGTCCAGCTTTTGCTGCCACAGCAAAGGTGCCAGCGGGGAAAAGTAATGCTGGTCCTCATTGCCTCCTGGAACCTCTTCAAATGCCACAGACAATTTGGCCCTCTCTGCTTTCCTGTGGACTCCATCCTCAAAAGCACCTGTTTTCGCTTTCGGCAGCCTCCGGAGCAAAAAAGACAAACGTCCAGGTTTTGCTGCCACAGCAAAGGTGCCAGCCGGAGAAAAGTAATGCTGGTTCTCACTGCCTCCTGGAACTCTTTCAAATGCCCCAGACAATTTGGCCCTCTCTGCTTTCCTGCGGACTCCATCCTCAAAAGCACCTGTTTTCGCTTTCGGCAGCCTCCGGAGCAAAAAAGACAAACGTCCAGCTTTTGCTGCCACAGCAAAGGTGCCAGCCGGGTAAAGTAATGCTGGTTCTCACTGCCTCCTGGAACTCTTTCAAATGCCCCAGACAATTTGGCCCTCTCTGCTTTCCTGCGGACTCCATCCTCAAAAGCACCTGTTTTCGCTTTCGGCATCCTCAGGAGCAAAAAACAAACGTCCAGCTTTTGCTGCTACAGCAAAGGTGCCAGCGGGGAAAAGTAATGCTGGTTCTCACTGCCTCCTGGAACTCTTTCAAATGCCCCAGACAATTTGGCCCTCTCTGCTTTCCTGCGGACTCCATCCTCAAAAGCACCTGTTTTCGCTTTCGGCAGCCTTCGGAGCAAAAAAGACAAACGTCCAGCTTTTGCTGCCACAGCAAAGGTGCCAGCAAGGAAATGTAATGCTGGTTCTCACTGCCTCCTGGAACTCTTTCAAATGCCCCAGACAATTTGGCACTCTCTGCTTTCCTGCGGACTCCATCCTCAAAAGCACCTGTTTTCGCTTTCGGCAGCCTCCGGAGCAAAAAAGACAAACGTCCAGCTTTTGCTGCCACAGCAAAGGTGCCAGCGGGGATAAGTAATGCTGGTTCTCACTGCCTCCTGGAACCCTTTCAAATGCCCCAGACAATTTGGCCCTCTCTGCTTTCCTGCGGACTCCATCCTCAAAAGCACCTGTTTTCGCTTTCGGCAGCCTCCGGAGCAAAAAAGACAAACGTCCAGCTTTTGCTGCCACAGCAAAGGTGCCAGCGGGGAAAAGTAATGCTGGTTCTCACTGCGTCCTGGAACCCTTTCAAATGCCCCAGACAATTTGGCCCTCTCTACTTTCCTGCGGACTCCATCCTCAAAAGCACCTTTTTTCGCTTTCGGCAGCCTCCGGAGCAAAAAAGACAAACGTCCAGCTTTTGCTGCCACAGCAAAGGTGCCAGCGGGGAAAAGTAATGCTGGTTCTCACTGCCTCCTGGAACTCTTTCAAATGCCACAGACAATTTGGCCCTCTCTGCTTTCCTGCGGACTCCATCCTCAAAAGCACCTGTTTTCGCTTTCGGCAACCTCCGGAGCAAAAAAGACAAACGTCCAGCTTTTGCTGCCACAGCAAAGGTGCCAGCGGGGAAAAGTAATGCTGGTCCTCACTGCCTCCTGGAACTCTTTCAAATGCCCCAGACCATTTGGCCCTCTCTGCTTTCCTGCGGACTCTATCCTCAAAAGCGCCTTTTTTCACTTTCGGCGCCCTCCGGTGGTAAAAAGACAAACGTCCAGCTTTTGCTGCCACAGCAAAGGTGCCAGCGGGAAAAAGTGATGCTGGTCCTCATTGCCTCCTGGAACCTCTTCAAATGCCACAGACAATTTGGCCCTCTCTGCTTTCCTGCGGACTCCATCCTCAAAAGCACCTGTTTTCGCTTTCGGCAGCCTCCGGAGCAAAAAAGACAAACGTCCAGGTTTTGCTGCCACAGCAGAGGTGCCAGCGGGCAAAAGTAATGCTGGTTCTCACTGCCTCCTGGAACTCTTTCAAATGCCCCAGACAATTTGGCCCTCTCTGCTTTCCTGCGGACTCCATCCTCAAAAGCACCTGTTTTCGCTTTCGGCAGCCTCCGGAGCAAAAAAGACAAACGTCCAGCTTTTGCTGCCACAGCAAAGGTGCCAGCGGGGAAAAGTAATGCTGGTTCTCACTGCCTCCTGGAACCCTTTCAAATGCCCCAGACCATTTGGCCCTCTCTGCTTTCCTGCGGACTCCATCCTCAAAAGCACCTGTTTTCGCTTTCGGCAGCCTCCGGAGCAAAAAAGACAAACGTCCAGCTTTTGCTGCCACAGCAAAGGTGCCAGCGGGGAAAAGTAATGCTGGTTCTCACTGCCTCCTGGAACCCTTTCAAATGCCACAGACAATTTGGCCCTCTCTACTTTCCTGCGGACTCCATCCTCAAAAGCACCTGTTTTCGCTTTCGGCAGCCTCCGGAGCAAAAAAGACAAACGTCCAGCTTTTGCTGCCACAGCAGAGGTGCCAGCGGGCAAAAGTAATGCTGGTTCTCACTGCCTCCTGGAACCCTTTCAAATGCCACAGACAATTTGGCCCTCTCTGCTTTCCTGCGGACTCCATCCTCAAAAGCACCTGTTTTCGCTTTCGGCAGCCTCCGGAGCAAAAAAGACAAACGTCCAGGTTTTGCTGCCACAGCAAAGGAGCCAGCGGGGAAAAGTAATGCTGGTTCTCACTGCGTCCTGGAACCCTTTCAAATGCCCCAGACAATTTGGCCCTCTCTACTTTCCTGCGGACTCCATCCTCAAAAGCACCTTTTTTCGCTTTCGGCAGCCTCCGGAGCAAAAAAGACAAACGTCCAGCTTTTGCTGCCACAGCAAAGGTGCCAGCGGGGAAAAGTAATGCTGGTTCTCACTGCCTCCTGGAACTCTTTCAAATGCCACAGACAATTTGGCCCTCTCTGCTTTCCTGCGGACTCCATCCTCAAAAGCACCTGTTTTCGCTTTCGGCAACCTCCGGAGCAAAAAAGACAAACGTCCAGGTTTTGCTGCCACAGCAATGGTGCCAGTTGGGAAAAGTAATGCTGGTCCTCACTGCCTCCTGGAACTCTTTCAAATGCCCCAGACCATTTGGCCCTCTCTGCTTCCCTGCGGACTCTATCCTCAAAGACGCCTTTTTTCACTTTCGGCGCCCTCCGGTGGTAAAAAGACAAACGTCCAGCTTTTGCTGCCACAGCAAAGGTGCCAGCGGGAAAAAGTGATGCTGGTCCTCATTGCCTCCTGGAACCTCTTCAAATGCCACAGACAATTTGGCCCTCTCTGCTTTCCTGCGGACTCCATCCTCAAAAGCACCTGTTTTCGCTTTCGGCAGCCTCCGGAGCAAAAAAGACAAACGTCCAGGTTTTGCTGCCACAGCAAAGGTGCCAGCGGAGAAAAGTAATGCTGGTTCTCACTGCCTCCTGGAACTCTTTCAAATGCCCCAGACAATTTGGCCCTCTCTGCTTTCCTGCGGACTCCATCCTCAAAAGCACCTGTTTTCGCTTTCGGCAGCCTCCGGAGCAAAAAAGACAAATGTCCAGGTTTTGCTGCCACAGCAAAGGTGCCAGCGGGGAAAAGTAATGCTGGTTCTCACTGCCTCCTGGAACTCTTTCAAATGCCCCAGACAATTTGGCCCTCTCTGCTTTCCTGCGGACTCCATCCTCAAAAGCACCTGTTTTCGCTTTCGGCATCCTCAGGAGCAAAAAAGACAAACGTCCAGCTTTTGCTGCTACAGCAAAGGTGCCAGCGGGGAAAAGTAATGCTGGTTCTCACTGCCTCCTGGAACTCTTTCAAATGCCCCAGACAATTTGGCCCTCTCTGCTTTCCTGCGGACTCCATCCTCAAAAGCACCTGTTTTCGCTTTCGGCAGCCTCCGGAGCAAAAAAGACAAACGTCCAGCTTTTGCTGCCACAGCAAAGGTGCCAGCGGGGAAAAGTAATGCTGGTTCTCACTGCCTCCTGGAACTCTTTCAAATGCCCCAGACAATTTGGCCCTCTCTGCTTTCCTGCGGACTCCATCCTCAAAAGCACCTGTTTTCGCTTTCGGCAGCCTCCGGAGCAAAAAAGACAAACGTCCAGCTTTTGCTGCCACAGCAAAGGTGCCAGCGGGGAAAAGTAATGCTGGTTCTCACTGCCTCCTGGAACTCTTTCAAATGCCCCAGACAATTTGGCCCTCTCTGCTTTCCTGCGGACTCCATCCTCAAAAGCACCTGTTTTCGCTTTCGGCAGCCTCCGGAGCAAAAAAGACAAACGTCCAGCTTTTGCTGCCACAGCAAAGGTGCCAGCGGGGAAAAGTAATGCTCGTTCTCACTGCCTCCTGGAACCCTTTCAAATGCCACAGACCATTTGGCCCTCTCTGCTTTCCTGCGGACTCCATCCTCAAAAGCACCTGTTTTCGCTTTCGGCAGCCTCCGGAGCAAAAAAGACAAACGTCCAGCTTTTGCTGCCACAGCAAAGGTGCCAGCGGGGAAAAGTAATGCTGGTTCTCACTGCGTCCTGGAACCCTTTCAAATGCCACAGACAATTTGGCCCTCTCTACTTTCCTGCGGACTCCATCCTCAAAAGCACCTTTTTTCGCTTTCGGCAGCCTCCGGAGCAAAAAAGACAAACGTCCAGCTTTTGCTGCCACAGCAAAGGTGCCAGCGGGGAAAATTAATGCTGGTTCTCACTGCCTCCTGGAACTCTTTCAATTCCACAGACAATTTGGCCCTCTCTGCTTTCCTGCGGACTCCATCCTCAAAAGCACCTGTTTTCGCTTTCGGCAACATCCGGAGCAAAAAAGACAAACGTCCAGGTTTTGCTGCCACAGCAAAGGTGCCAGCGGGGAAAAGTAATGCTGGTCCTCACTGCCTCCTGGAACCCCTTCAAATGCCCCAGACCATTTGGCCCTCTCTGCTTTCCTGCGGACTCTATCCTCAAAAGCGCCTTTTTTCACTTTCGGCGCCCTCCGGTGGTAAAAAGACAAACGTCCAGCTTTTGCTGCCACAGCAAAGGTGCCAGCGGGGAAAAGTGATGCTGGTCCTCATTGCCTCCTGGAACCTCTTCAAATGCCACAGACAATTTGGCCCTCTCTGCTTTCCTGCGGACTCCATCCTCAAAAGCACCTGTTTTCGCTTTCTTCATCCTCAGGAGCAAAAAAGACAAACGTCCAGGTTTTGCTGCCACAGCAAAGGTGCCAGCGGGGAAAAGTAATGCTGGTCCTCACTGCCTCCTGGAACCCCTTCAAATGCCCCAGACCATTTGGCCCTCTCTGCTTTCCTGCGGACTCTATCCTCAAAAGCGCCTTTTTTCACTTTCGGCGCCCTCCGGTGGTAAAAAGACAAACGTCCAGCTTTTGCTGCCACAGCAAAGGTGCCAGCGGGGAAAAGTGATGCTGGTCCTCATTGCCTCCTGGAACCTCTTCAAATGCCCCAGACCATTTGGCCCTCTCTGCTTTCCTGCGGACTCCATCCTCAAAAGCACCTGTTTTCGCTTTCGGCAGCCTCCGGAGCAAAAAAGACAAACGTCCAGCTTTTGCTGCCACAGCAAAGGTGCCAGCGGGGAAAAGTAATGCTGGTTCTCACTGCGTCCTGGAACCCTTTCAAATGCCACAGACAATTTGGCCCTCTCTACTTTCCTGCGGACTCCATCCTCAAAAGCACCTGTTTTCGCTTTCGGCAGCCTCCGGAGCAAAAAAGACAAACGTCCAGCTTTTGCTGCCACAGCAAAGGTGCCAGCGGGGAAAAGTAATGCTGGTTCTCACTGCCTCCTGGAACCCTTTCAAATGCCACAGACAATTTGGCCCTCTCTGCTTTCCTGCGGACTCCATCCTCAAAAGCACCTGTTTTCGCTTTCGGCAACCTCCGGAGCAAAAAAGACAAACGTCCAGGTTTTGCTGCCACAGCAATGGTGCCAGTTGGGAAAAGTAATGCTGGTCCTCACTGCCTCCTGGAACTCTTTCAAATGCCCCAGACCATTTGGCCCTCTCTGCTTCCCTGCGGACTCTATCCTCAAAGACGCCTTTTTTCACTTTCGGCGCCCTCCGGTGGTAAAAAGACAAACGTCCAGCTTTTGCTGCCACAGCAAAGGTGCCAGCGGGAAAAAGTGATGCTGGTCCTCATTGCCTCCTGGAACCTCTTCAAATGCCACAGACAATTTGGCCCTCTCTGCTTTCCTGCGGACTCCATCCTCAAAAGCACCTGTTTTCGCTTTCGGCAGCCTCCGGAGCAAAAAAGACAAACGTCCAGGTTTTGCTGCCACAGCAAAGGTGCCAGCGGAGAAAAGTAATGCTGGTTCTCACTGCCTCCTGGAACTCTTTCAAATGCCCCAGACAATTTGGCCCTCTCTGCTTTCCTGCGGACTCCATCCTCAAAAGCACCTGTTTTCGCTTTCGGCAGCCTCCGGAGCAAAAAAGACAAATGTCCAGGTTTTGCTGCCACAGCAAAGGTGCCAGCGGGGAAAAGTAATGCTGGTTCTCACTGCCTCCTGGAACTCTTTCAAATGCCCCAGACAATTTGGCCCTCTCTGCTTTCCTGCGGACTCCATCCTCAAAAGCACCTGTTTTCGCTTTCGGCATCCTCCGGAGCAAAAAAGACAAACGTCCAGCTTTTGCTGCTACAGCAAAGGTGCCAGCGGGGAAAAGTAATGCTGGTTCTCACTGCCTCCTGGAACTCTTTCAAATGCCCCAGACAATTTGGCCCTCTCTGCTTTCCTGCGGACTCCATCCTCAAAAGCACCTGTTTTCGCTTTCGGCAGCCTCCGGAGCAAAAAAGACAAACGTCCAGCTTTTGCTGCCACAGCAAAGGTGCCAGCGGGGAAAAGTAATGCTGGTTCTCACTGCCTCCTGGAACTCTTTCAAATGCCCCAGACAATTTGGCCCTCTCTGCTTTCCTGCGGACTCCATCCTCAAAAGCACCTGTTTTCGCTTTCGGCAGCCTCCGGAGCAAAAAAGACAAACGTCCAGCTTTTGCTGCCACAGCAAAGGTGCCAGCGGGGAAAAGTAATGCTGGTTCTCACTGCCTCCTGGAACTCTTTCAAATGCCCCAGACAATTTGGCCCTCTCTGCTTTCCTGCGGACTCCATCCTCAAAAGCACCTGTTTTCGCTTTCGGCAGCCTCCGGAGCAAAAAAGACAAACGTCCAGCTTTTGCTGCCACAGCAAAGGTGCCAGCGGGGAAAAGTAATGCTGGTTCTCACTGCCTCCTGGAACCCTTTCAAATGCCCCAGACCATTTGGCCCTCTCTGCTTTCCTGCGGACTCCATCCTCAAAAGCACCTGTTTTCGCTTTCGGCAGCCTCCGGAGCAAAAAAGACAAACGTCCAGCTTTTGCTGCCACAGCAAAGGTGCCAGCGGGGAAAAGTAATGCTGGTTCTCACTGCGTCCTGGAACCCTTTCAAATGCCACAGACAATTTGGCCCTCTCTACTTTCCTGCGGACTCCATCCTCAAAAGCACCTTTTTTCGCTTTCGGCAGCCTCCGGAGCAAAAAAGACAAACGTCCAGGTTTTGCTGCCACAGCAAAGGTGCCAGCGGGGAAAAGTAATGCTGGTTCTCACTGCCTCCTGGAACTCTTTCAATTCCACAGACAATTTGGCCCTCTCTGCTTTCCTGCGGACTCCATCCTCAAAAGCACCTGTTTTCGCTTTCGGCAACATCCGGAGCAAAAAAGACAAACGTCCAGGTTTTGCTGCCACAGCAAAGGTGCCAGCGGGGAAAAGTAATGCTGGTCCTCACTGCCTCCTGGAACCCCTTCAAATGCCCCAGACCATTTGGCCCTCTCTGCTTTCCTGCGGACTCTATCCTCAAAAGCGCCTTTTTTCACTTTCGGCGCCCTCCGGTGGTAAAAAGACAAACGTCCAGCTTTTGCTGCCACAGCAAAGGTGCCAGCGGGGAAAAGTGATGCTGGTCCTCATTGCCTCCTGGAACCTCTTCAAATGCCACAGACAATTTGGCCCTCTCTGCTTTCCTGCGGACTCCATCCTCAAAAGCACCTGTTTTCGCTTTCTTCATCCTCAGGAGCAAAAAAGACAAACGTCCAGGTTTTGCTGCCACAGCAAAGGTGCCAGCGGGGAAAAGTAATGCTGGTTCTCACTGCCTCCTGGAACCCTTTCAAATGCCCCAGACAATTTGGCCCTCTCTGCTTTCCTGCGGACTCCATCCTCAAAAGCACCTGTTTTCGCTTTCGGCAGTTTCCAGAGCAAAAAAGACAAACGTCCAGCTTTTGCTGCCACAGCAAAGGTGCCAGCGGGGAAAAGTAATGCTGGTTCTCACTGCCTCCTGGAACTCTTTCAAATGCCCCAGACAATTTGGCCCTCTCTGCTTTCCTGCGGACTCCATCCTCAAAAGCACCTTTTTACGCTTTCGGCAGCCTCCGGAGCAAAAAAGACAAACGTCCAGGTTTTCCTGCCACAGCAAAGGTGCCAGCGGGGAAAAGTAATGCTGGTTCTCACTGCCTCCTGGAACTCTTTCAAATGCCACAGACAATTTGGCCCTCTCTGCTTTCCTGCGGACTCCATCCTCAAAAGCACCTGTTTTCGCTTTTGGCAGCCTCCGGAGCAAAAAAGACAAACGTCCAGGTTTTGCTGCCACAGCAAAGGTGCCAGCGGGGAAAAGTAATGCTGGTTCTCACTGCCTCCTGGAACTCTTTCAAATGCCCCAGACAATTTGGCCCTCTCTGCTTTCCTGCGGACTCCATCCTCAAAAGCACCTGTTTTCGCTTTCGGCAGCCTCCGGAGCAAAAAAGACAAACGTCCAGCTTTTGCTGCCACAGCAAAGGTGCCAGCGGGGAAAAGTAATGCTGGTTCTCACTGCGTCCTGGAACCCTTTCAAATGCCCCAGACAATTTGGCCCTCTCTACTTTCCTGCGGACTCCATCCTCAAAAGCACCTTTTTTCGCTTTCGGCAGCCTCCGGAGCAAAAAAGACAAACGTCCAGCTTTTGCTGCCACAGCAAAGGTGCCAGCGGGGAAAAGTAATGCTGGTTCTCACTGCCTCCTGGAACTCTTTCAAATGCCACAGACAATTTGGCCCTCTCTGCTTTCCTGCGGACTCCATCCTCAAAAGCACCTGTTTTCGCTTTCGGCAACCTCCGGAGCAAAAAAGACAAACGTCCAGCTTTTGCTGCCACAGCAATGGTGCCAGCGGGGAAAAGTAATGCTGGTCCTCACTGCCTCCTGGAACTCTTTCAAATGCCCCAGACCATTTGGCCCTCTCTGCTTTCCGGCGGACTCTATCCTCAAAAGCGCCTTTTTTCACTTTCGGCGCCCTCCGGTGGTAAAAAGACAAACGTCCAGCTTTTGCTGCCACAGCAAAGGTGCCAGCGGGAAAAAGTGATGCTGGTCCTCATTGCCTCCAGGAACCTCTTCAAATGCCACAGACCATTTGGCCCTCTCTGCTTTCCTGCGGACTCCATCCTCAAAAGCACCTGTTTTCGCTTTCGGCAGCCTCCGGAGCAAAAAAGACAAACGTCCAGCTTTTGCTGCCACAGCAAAGGTGCCAGCGGGGAAAAGTAATGCTGGTTCTCACTGCCTCCTGGAACCCTTTCAAATGCCCCAGACAATTTGGCCCTCTCTACTTTCCTGCGGACTCCATCCTCAAAAGCACCTTTTTTCGCTTTCGGCAGCCTCCGGAGCAAAAAAGACAAACGTCCAGCTTTTGCTGCCACAGCAAAGGTGCCAGCGGGGAAAAGTAATGCTGGTTCTCACTGCCTCCTGGAACTCTTTCAAATGCCACAGACAATTTGGCCCTCTCTGCTTTCCTGCGGACTCCATCCTCAAAAGCACCTGTTTTCGCTTTCGGCAACCTCCGGAGCAAAAAAGACAAACGTCCAGGTTTTGCTGCCACAGCAATGGTGCCAGCGGGGAAAAGTAATGCTGGTCCTCACTGCCTCCTGGAACCCTTTCAAATGCCCCAGACAATTTGGCCCTCTCTGCTTTCCTGCGGACTCTATCCTCAAAAGCGCCTTTTTTCACTTTCGGCGCCCTCCGGTGGTAAAAAGACAAACGTCCAGCTTTTGCTGCCACAGCAAAGGTGCCAGCGGGAAAAAGTGATGCTGGTCCTCATTGCCTCCTGGAACCTCTTCAAATGCCACAGACAATTTGGCCCTCTCTGCTTTCCTGCGGACTCCATCCTCAAAAGCACCTGTTTTCGCTTTCGGCAGCCTCCGGAGCAAAAAAGACAAACGTCCAGGTTTTGCTGCCACAGCAAAGGTGCCAGCGGAGAAAAGTAATGCTGGTTCTCACTGCCTCCTGGAACTCTTTCAAATGCCCCAGACAATTTGGCCCTCTCTGCTTTCCTGCGGACTCCATCCTCAAAAGCACCTGTTTTCGCTTTCGGCAGCCTCCGGAGCAAAAAAGACAAACGTCCAGCTTTTGCTGCCACAGCAAAGGTGCCAGCCGGGTAAAGTAATGCTGGTTCTCACTGCCTCCTGGAACTCTTTCAAATGCCCCAGACAATTTGGCCCTCTCTGCTTTCCTGCGGACTCCATCCTCAAAAGCACCTGTTTTCGCTTTCGGCAACCTCAGGAGCAAAAAAGACAAACGTCCAGCTTTTGCTGCTACAGCAAAGGTGCCAG
Organism: Vanellus vanellus; assembly: GCF_965231255.1. Lineage (NCBI taxonomy): Eukaryota > Metazoa > Chordata > Aves > Charadriiformes > Charadriidae > Vanellus > Vanellus vanellus. The sequence goes on from NW_028126899.1 coordinate 54,648, forward strand.
CGGGGAAAAGTAATGCTGGTTCTCACTGCCTCCTGGAACTCTTTCAAATGCCCCAGACAATTTGGCCCTCTCTGCTTTCCTGCGGACTCCATCCTCAAAAGCACCTGTTTTCGCTTTCGGCAGCCTCCGGAGCAAAAAAGACAAACGTCCAGCTTTTGCTGCCACAGCAAAGGTGCCAGCGGGGAAAAGTAATGCTGGTTCTCACTGCCTCCTGGAACTCTTTCAAATGCCCCAGACAATTTGGCCCTCTCTGCTTTCCTGCGGACTCCATCCTCAAAAGCACCTGTTTTTGCTTTCGGCAGCCTCCGGAGCAAAAAAGACAAACGTCCAGCTTTTGCTGCCACAGCAAAGGTGCCAGCGGGGAAAAGTAATGCTGGTTCTCACTGCCTCCTGGAACCCTTTCAAATGCCCCAGACCATTTGGCCCTCTCTGCTTTCCTGCGGACTCCATCCTCAAAAGCACCTGTTTTCGCTTTCGGCAGCCTCCGGAGCAAAAAAGACAAACGTCCAGCTTTTGCTGCCACAGCAAAGGTGCCAGCGGGGAAAAGTAATGTTGGTTCTCACTGCCTCCTGGAACTCTTTCAAATGCCACAGACAATTTGGCCCTCTCTGCTTTCCTGCGGACTCCATCCTCAAAAGCACCTGTTTTCGCTTTCGGCAACCTCCGGAGCAAAAAAGACAAACGTCCAGGTTTTGCTGCCACAGCAAAGGTGCCAGCGGGGAAAAGTAATGCTGGTTCTCACTGCCTCCTGGAACTCTTTCAAATGCCCCAGACAATTTGGCCCTCTCTGCTTTCCTGCGGACTCCATCCTCAAAAGCACCTGTTTTCGCTTTCGGCAGCCTCCGGAGCAAAAAAGACAAACGTCCAGCTTTTGCTGCCACAGCAAAGGTGCCAGCGGGGAAAAGTAATGCTGGTTCTCACTGCGTCCTGGAACCCTTTCAAATGCCCCAGACAATTTGGCCCTCTCTACTTTCCTGCGGACTCCATCCTCAAAAGCACCTTTTTTCGCTTTCGGCAGCCTCCGGAGCAAAAAAGACAAACGTCCAGCTTTTGCTGCCACAGCAAAGGTGCCAGCGGGGAAAAGTAATGCTGGTTCTCACTGCCTCCTGGAACTCTTTCAAATGCCACAGACAATTTGGCCCTCTCTGCTTTCCTGCGGACTCCATCCTCAAAAGCACCTGTTTTCGCTTTCGGCAACCTCCGGAGCAAAAAAGACAAACGTCCAGGTTTTGCTGCCACAGCAATGGTGCCAGCGGGGAAAAGTAATGCTGGTCCTCACTGCCTCCTGGAACTCTTTCAAATGCCCCAGACCATTTGGCCCTCTCTGCTTTCCGGCGGACTCTATCCTCAAAAGCGCCTTTTTTCACTTTCGGCGCCCTCCGGTGGTAAAAAGACAAACGTCCAGCTTTTGCTGCCACAGCAAAGGTGCCAGCGGGAAAAAGTGATGCTGGTCCTCATTGCCTCCTGGAACCTCTTCAAATGCCACAGACCATTTGGCCCTCTCTGCTTTCCTGCGGACTCCATCCTCAAAAGCACCTGTTTTCGCTTTCGGCAGCCTCCGGAGCAAAAAAGACAAACGTCCAGCTTTTGCTGCCACAGCAAAGGTGCCAGCGGGGAAAAGTAATGCTGGTTCTCACTGCGTCCTGGAACCCTTTCAAATGCCCCAGACAATTTGGCCCTCTCTACTTTCCTGCGGACTCCATCCTCAAAAGCACCTTTTTTCGCTTTCGGCAGCCTCCGGAGCAAAAAAGACAAACGTCCAGCTTTTGCTGCCACAGCAAAGGTGCCAGCGGGGAAAAGTAATGCTGGTTCTCACTGCCTCCTGGAACTCTTTCAAATGCCACAGACAATTTGGCCCTCTCTGCTTTCCTGCGGACTCCATCCTCAAAAGCACCTGTTTTCGCTTTCGGCAACCTCCGGAGCAAAAAAGACAAACGTCCAGGTTTTGCTGCCACAGCAATGGTGCCAGCGGGGAAAAGTAATGCTGGTCCTCACTGCCTCCTGGAACCCTTTCAAATGCCCCAGACAATTTGGCCCTCTCTGCTTTCCTGCGGACTCTATCCTCAAAAGCGCCTTTTTTCACTTTCGGCGCCCTCCGGTGGTAAAAAGACAAACGTCCAGCTTTTGCTGCCACAGCAAAGGTGCCAGCGGGGAAAAGTAATGCTGGTTCTCACTGCCTCCTGGAACTCTTTCAAATGCCCCAGACAATTTGGCCCTCTCTGCTTTCCTGCGGACTCCATCCTCAAAAGCACCTGTTTTGCTTTCGGCAGCCTCCGGAGCAAAAAAGACAAACGTCCAGCTTTTGCTGCCACAGCAAAGGTGCCAGCGGGGAAAAGTAATGCTGGTTCTCACTGCCTCCTGGAACTCTTTCAAATGCCCCAGACAATTTGGCCCTCTCTGCTTTCCTGCGGACTCCATCCTCAAAAGCACCTGTTTTTGCTTTCGGCAGCCTCCGGAGCAAAAAAGACAAACGTCCAGCTTTTGCTGCCACAGCAAAGGTGCCAGCGGGGAAAAGTAATGCTGGTTCTCACTGCCTCCTGGAACCCTTTCAAATGCCCCAGACCATTTGGCCCTCTCTGCTTTCCTGCGGACTCCATCCTCAAAAGCACCTGTTTTCGCTTTCGGCGCCCTCCGGTGGTAAAAAGACAAACGTCCAGCTTTTGCTGCCACAGCAAAGGTGCCAGCGGGAAAAAGTGATGCTGGTCCTCATTGCCTCCTGGAACCTCTTCAAATGCCACAGACAATTTGGCCCTCTCTGCTTTCCTGCGGACTCCATCCTCAAAAGCACCTGTTTTCGCTTTCGGCATCCTCAGGAGCAAAAAAGACAAACGTCCAGGTTTTGCTGCCACAGCAAAGGTGCCAGCGGGGAAAAGTAATGCTGGTTCTCACTGCCTCCTGGAACCCTTTCAAATGCCCCAGACAATTTGGCCCTCTCTGCTTTCCTGCGGACTCCATCCTCAAAAGCACCTTTTTTCGCTTTCGGCAGCCTCCGGAGCAAAAAAGACAAACGTCCAGCTTTTGCTGCCACAGCAAAGGTGCCAGCGGGGAAAAGTAATGCTGGTTCTCACTGCCTCCTGGAACTCTTTCAAATGCCACAGACAATTTGGCCCTCTCTGCTTTCCTGCGGACTCCATCCTCAAAAGCACCTGTTTTCGCTTTCGGCAGCCTCCGGAGCAAAAAAGACAAACGTCCAGCTTTTGCTGCCACAGCAAAGGTGCCAGCGGGGAAAAGTAATGCTGGTTCTCACTGCCTCCTGGAACTCTTTCAAATGCCCCAGACAATTTGGCCCTCTCTGCTTTCCTGCGGACTCCATCCTCAAAAGCACCTGTTTTCGCTTTCGGCAGCCTCCGGAGCAAAAAAGACAAACGTCCAGCTTTTGCTGCCACAGCAAAGGTGCCAGCGGGGAAAAGTAATGCTGGTTCTCACTGCGTCCTGGAACCCTTTCAAATGCCCCAGACAATTTGGCCCTCTCTACTTTCCTGCGGACTCCATCCTCAAAAGCACCTTTTTTCGCTTTCGGCAGCCTCCGGAGCAAAAAAGACAAACGTCCAGCTTTTGCTGCCACAGCAAAGGTGCCAGCGGGGAAAAGTAATGCTGGTTCTCACTGCCTCCTGGAACTCTTTCAAATGCCACAGACAATTTGGCCCTCTCTGCTTTCCTGCGGACTCCATCCTCAAAAGCACCTGTTTTCGCTTTCGGCAACCTCCGGAGCAAAAAAGACAAACGTCCAGGTTTTGCTGCCACAGCAATGGTGCCAGCGGGGAAAAGTAATGCTGGTCCTCACTGCCTCCTGGAACTCTTTCAAATGCCCCAGACCATTTGGCCCTCTCTGCTTTCCTGCGGACTCTATCCTCAAAAGCGCCTTTTTTCACTTTCGGCGCCCTCCGGTGGTAAAAAGACAAACGTCCAGCTTTTGCTGCCACAGCAAAGGTGCCAGCGGGAAAAAGTGATGCTGGTCCTCATTGCCTCCTGGAACCTCTTCAAATGCCACAGACAATTTGGCCCTCTCTGCTTTCCTGCGGACTCCATCCTCAAAAGCACCTGTTTTCGCTTTCGGCAGCCTCCGGAGCAAAAAAGACAAACGTCCAGGTTTTGCTGCCACAGCAAAGGTGCCAGCGGAGAAAAGTAATGCTGGTTCTCACTGCCTCCTGGAACTCTTTCAAATGCCCCAGACAATTTGGCCCTCTCTGCTTTCCTGCGGACTCCATCCTCAAAAGCACCTGTTTTCGCTTTCGGCAGCCTCCGGAGCAAAAAAGACAAACGTCCAGGTTTTCCTGCCACAGCAAAGGTGCCAGCGGGGAAAAGTAATGCTGGTCCTCATTGCCTCCTGGAACCCTTTCAAATGCCCCAGACAATTTGGCCCTCTCTGCTTTCCTGCGGACTCCATCCTCAAAAGCACCTGTTTTTGCTTTCGGCAGCCTCCGGAGTAAAAAAGACAAACGTCCAGGTTTTGCTGGCACAGCAAAGGTTCCAGCGGGGAAAAGTAATGCTGGTTCTCACTGCCTCCTGGAACTCTTTCAAATGCCACAGACAATTTGGCCCTCTCTGCTTTCCTGCGGACTCCATCCTCAAAAGCACCTGTTTTCGCTTTCGGCAGCCTCCGGAGCAAAAAAGACAAACGTCCAGCTTTTGCTGCCACAGCAAAGGTGCCAGCGGGGAAAAGTAATGCTGGTTCTCACTGCCTCCTGGAACTCTTTCAAATGCCCCAGACAATTTGGCCCTCTCTGCTTTCCTGCGGACTCCATCCTCAAAAGCACCTGTTTTCGCTTTCGGCATCCTCAGGAGCAAAAAAGACAAACGTCCAGCTTTTGCTGCTACAGCAAAGGTGCCAGCGGGGAAAAGTAATGCTGGTTCTCACTGCCTCCTGGAACTCTTTCAAATGCCCCAGACAATTTGGCCCTCTCTGCTTTCCTGCGGACTCCATCCTCAAAAGCACCTGTTTTCGCTTTCGGCAGCCTCCGGAGCAAAAAAGACAAACGTCCAGCTTTTGCTGCCACAGCAAAGGTGCCAGCGGGGAAAAGTAATGCTGGTTCTCACTGCCTCCTGGAACTCTTTCAAATGCCCCAGACAATTTGGCCCTCTCTGCTTTCCTGCGGACTCCATCCTCAAAAGCACCTGTTTTCGCTTTCGGCAGCCTCCGGAGCAAAAAAGACAAACGTCCAGCTTTTGCTGCCACAGCAAAGGTGCCAGCGGGGAAAAGTAATGCTGGTTCTCACTGCCTCCTGGAACCCTTTCAAATGCCCCAGACCATTTGGCCCTCTCTGCTTTCCTGCGGACTCTATCCTCAAAAGCGCCTTTTTTCACTTTCGGCGCCCTCCGGTGGTAAAAAGACAAACGTCCAGCTTTTGCTGCCACAGCAAAGGTGCCAGCGGGAAAAAGTGATGCTGGTCCTCATTGCCTCCTGGAACCTCTTCAAATGCCACAGACAATTTGGCCCTCTCTGCTTTCCTGCGGACTCCATCCTCAAAAGCACCTGTTTTCGCTTTCGGCAGCCTCCGGAGCAAAAAAGACAAACGTCCAGGTTTTGCTGCCACAGCAAAGGTGCCAGCGGAGAAAAGTAATGCTGGTTCTCACTGCCTCCTGGAACTCTTTCAAATGCCCCAGACAATTTGGCCCTCTCTGCTTTCCTGCGGACTCCATCCTCAAAAGCACCTGTTTTCGCTTTCGGCAGCCTCCGGAGCAAAAAAGACAAACGTCCAGCTTTTGCTGCCACAGCAAAGGTGCCAGCCGGGTAAAGTAATGCTGGTTCTCACTGCCTCCTGGAACTCTTTCAAATGCCCCAGACAATTTGGCCCTCTCTGCTTTCCTGCGGACTCCATCCTCAAAAGCACCTCTTTTCGCTTTCGGCATCCTCAGGAGCAAAAAAGACAAACGTCCAGCTTTTGCTGCTACAGCAAAGGTGCCAGCGGGGAAAAGTAATGCTGGTTCTCACTGCCTCCTGGAACTCTTTCAAATGCCCCAGACAATTTGGCCCTCTCTGCTTTCCTGCGGACTCCATCCTCAAAAGCACCTGTTTTCGCTTTCGGCAGCCTCCAGCACCAAAAAGACAAACGTCCAGCTTTTGCTGCCACAGCAAAGGTGCCAGCGGGGAAAAGTAATGCTGGTTCTCACTGCCTCCTGGAACTCTTTCAAATGCCCCAGACAATTTGGCCCTCTCTGCTTTCCTGCGGACTCCATCCTCAAAAGCACCTGTTTTCGCTTTCGGCAGCCTCCGGAGCAAAAAAGACAAACGTCCAGCTTTTGCTGCCACAGCAAAGGTGCCAGCGGGGAAAAGTAATGCTGGTTCTCACTGCCTCCTGGAACCCTTTCAAATGCCCCAGACCATTTGGCCCTCTCTGCTTTCCTGCGGACTCCATCCTCAAAAGCACCTGTTTTCGCTTTCGGCAGCCTCCGGAGCAAAAAAGACAAACGTCCAGCTTTTGCTGCCACAGCAAAGGTGCCAGCGGGGAAAAGTAATGCTGGTTCTCACTGCGTCCTGGAACCCTTTCAAATGCCACAGACAATTTGGCCCTCTCTACTTTCCTGCGGACTCCATCCTCAAAAGCACCTTTTTTCGCTTTCGGCAGCCTCCGGAGCAAAAAAGACAAACGTCCAGCTTTTGCTGCCACAGCAAAGGTGCCAGCGGGGAAAAGTAATGTTGGTTCTCACTGCCTCCTGGAACTCTTTCAAATGCCACAGACAATTTGGCCCTCTCTGCTTTCCTGCGGACTCCATCCTCAAAAGCACCTGTTTTCGCTTTCGGCAACCTCCGGAGCAAAAAAGACAAACGTCCAGGTTTTGCTGCCACAGCAAAGGTGCCAGCGGGGAAAAGTAATGCTGGTCCTCAGTGCCTCCTGGAACCCCTTCAAATGCCCCAGACCATTTGGCCCTCTCTGCTTTCCTGCGGACTCTATCCTCAAAAGCGCCTTTTTTCACTTTCGGCGCCCTCCGGTGGTAAAAAGACAAACGTCCAGCTTTTGCTGCCACAGCAAAGGTGCCAGCGGGGAAAAGTGATGCTGGTCCTCATTGCCTCCTGGAACCTCTTCAAATGCCACAGACAATTTGGCCCTCTCTGCTTTCCTGCGGACTCCATCCTCAAAAGCACCTGTTTTCGCTTTCGGCATCCTCAGGAGCAAAAAAGACAAACGTCCAGGTTTTGCTGCCACAGCAAAGGTGCCAGCGGGGAAAAGTAATGCTGGTTCTCACTGCCTCCTGGAACCCTTTCAAATGCCCCAGACAATTTGGCCCTCTCTGCTTTCCTGCGGACTCCATCCTCAAAAGCACCTGTTTTCGCTTTCGGCAGTTTCCAGAGCAAAAAAGACAAACGTCCAGCTTTTGCTGCCACAGCAATGGTGCCAGCGGGGAAAAGTAATGCTGGTCCTCATTGCCTCCTGGAACTCTTTCAAATGCCACAGACAATTTGGCCCTCTCTGCTTTCCTGCGGACTCCATCCTCAAAAGCACCTTTTTTCGCTTTCGGCAGCCTCCGGAGCAAAAAAGACAAACGTCCAGCTTTTGCTGCCACAGCAAAGGTGCCAGCGGGGAAAAGTAATGCTGGTTCTCACTGCCTCCTGGAACTCTTTCAAATGCCACAGACAATTTGGCCCTCTCTGCTTTCCTGCGGACTCCATCCTCAAAAGCACCTGTTTTCGCTTTCGGCAGCCTCCGGAGCAAAAAAGACAAACGTCCAGCTTTTGCTGCCACAGCAAAGGTGCCAGCGGGGAAAAGTAATGCTGGTTCTCACTGCCTCCTGGAACTCTTTCAAATGCCCCAGACAATTTGGCCCTCTCTGCTTTCCTGCGGACTCCATCCTCAAAAGCACCTGTTTTCGCTTTCGGCAGCCTCCGGAGCAAAAAAGACAAACGTCCAGCTTTTGCTGCCACAGCAAAGGTGCCAGCGGGGAAAAGTAATGCTGGTTCTCACTGCCTCCTGGAACTCTTTCAAATGCCACAGACAATTTGGCCCTCTCTGCTTTCCTGCGGACTCCATCCTCAAAAGCACCTGTTTTCGCTTTCGGCAACCTCCGGAGCAAAAAAGACAAACGTCCAGCTTTTGCTGCCACAGCAATGGTGCCAGCGGGGAAAAGTAATGCTGGTCCTCACTGCCTCCTGGAACTCTTTCAAATGCCCCAGACCATTTGGCCCTCTCTGCTTTCCTGCGGACTCTATCCTCAAAAGCGCCTTTTTTCACTTTCGGCGCCCTCCGGTGGTAAAAAGACAAACGTCCAGCTTTTGCTGCCACAGCAAAGGTGCCAGCGGGAAAAAGTGATGCTGGTCCTCATTGCCTCCTGGAACCTCTTCAAATGCCACAGACAATTTGGCCCTCTCTGCTTTCCTGCGGACTCCATCCTCAAAAGCACCTGTTTTCGCTTTCGGCAGCCTCCGGAGCAAAAAAGACAAACGTCCAGCTTTTGCTGCCACAGCAAAGGTGCCAGCGGAGAAAAGTAATGCTGGTTCTCACTGCCTCCTGGAACTCTTTCAAATGCCCCAGACAATTTGGCCCTCTCTGCTTTCCTGCGGACTCCATCCTCAAAAGCACCTGTTTTCGCTTTCGGCAGCCTCCGGAGCAAAAAAGACAAACGTCCAGGTTTTCCTGCCACAGCAAAGGTGCCAGCGGGGAAAAGTAATGCTGGTCCTCATTGCCTCCTGGAACCCTTTCAAATGCCCCAGACAATTTGGCCCTCTCTGCTTTCCTGCGGACTCCATCCTCAAAAGCACCTGTTTTTGCTTTCGGCAGCCTCCGGAGTAAAAAAGACAAACGTCCAGCTTTTGCTGCCACAGCAAAGGTTCCAGCGGGGAAAAGTAATGCTGGTTCTCACTGCCTCCTGGAACTCTTTCAAATGCCACAGACAATTTGGCCCTCTCTGCTTTCCTGCGGACTCCATCCTCAAAAGCACCTGTTTTCGCTTTCGGCAACCTCCGGAGCAAAAAAGACAAACGTCCAGGTTTTGCTGCCACAGCAAAGGTGCCAGCGGAGAAAAGTAATGCTGGTTCTCACTGCCTCCTGGAACTCTTTCAAATGCCCCAGACAATTTGGCCCTCTCTGCTTTCCTGCGGACTCCATCCTCAAAAGCACCTGTTTTCGCTTTCGGCAGCCTCCGGAGCAAAAAAGACAAACGTCCAGGTTTTCCTGCCACAGCAAAGGTGCCAGCGGGGAAAAGTAATGCTGGTCCTCAGTGCCTCCTGGAACCCCTTCAAATGCCCCAGACCATTTGGCCCTCTCTGCTTTCCTGCGGACTCTATCCTCAAAAGCGCCTTTTTTCACTTTCGGCGCCCTCCGGTGGTAAAAAGACAAACGTCCAGCTTTTGCTGCCACAGCAAAGGTGCCAGCGGGGAAAAGTGATGCTGGTCCTCATTGCCTCCTGGAACCTCTTCAAATGCCACAGACAATTTGGCCCTCTCTGCTTTCCTGCGGACTCCATCCTCAAAAGCACCTGTTTTCGCTTTCGGCATCCTCAGGAGCAAAAAAGACAAACGTCCAGGTTTTGCTGCCACAGCAAAGGTGCCAGCGGGGAAAAGTAATGCTGGTTCTCACTGCCTCCTGGAACCCTTTCAAATGCCCCAGACAATTTGGCCCTCTCTGCTTTCCTGCGGACTCCATCCTCAAAAGCACCTGTTTTCGCTTTCGGCAGTTTCCAGAGCAAAAAAGACAAACGTCCAGCTTTTGCTGCCACAGCAATGGTGCCAGCGGGGAAAAGTAATGCTGGTCCTCATTGCCTCCTGGAACTCTTTCAAATGCCACAGACAATTTGGCCCTCTCTGCTTTCCTGCGGACTCCATCCTCAAAAGCACCTTTTTTCGCTTTTGGCAGCCTCCGGAGCAAAAAAGACAAACGTCCAGCTTTTGCTGCCACAGCAAAGGTGCCAGCGGGGAAAAGTAATGCTGGTTCTCACTGCCTCCTGGAACTCTTTCAAATGCCACAGACAATTTGGCCCTCTCTGCTTTCCTGCGGACTCCATCCTCAAAAGCACCTGTTTTCGCTTTCGGCAGCCTCCGGAGCAAAAAAGACAAACGTCCAGCTTTTGCTGCCACAGCAAAGGTGCCAGCGGGGAAAAGTAATGCTGGTTCTCACTGCCTCCTGGAACTCTTTCAAATGCCCCAGACAATTTGGCCCTCTCTGCTTTTTTGCGGACTCCATCCTCAAAAGCACCTGTTTTCGCTTTCAGCAGCCTCCGGAGCAAAAAAGACAAACGTCCAGCTTTTGCTGCCACAGCAAAGGTGCCAGCGGGGAAAAGTAATGCTGGTTCTCACTGCGTCCTGGAACCCTTTCAAATGCCCCAGACAATTTGGCCCTCTCTACTTTCCTGCGGACTCCATCCTCAAAAGCACCTGTTTTCGCTTTCGGCAACCTCCGGTGGTAAAAAGACAAACGTCCAGGTTTTGCTGCCACAGCAAAGGTGCCAGCGGAGAAAAGTAATGCTGGTTCTCACTGCCTCCTGGAACTCTTTCAAATGCCCCAGACAATTTGGCCCTCTCTGCTTTCCTGCGGACTCCATCCTCAAAAGCACCTGTTTTCGCTTTCGGCAGCCTCCGGAGCAAAAAAGACAAACGTCCAGCTTTTGCTGCCACAGCAAAGGTGCCAGCGGGGAAAAGTAATGCTGGTCCTCATTGCCTCCTGGAACCCTTTCAAATGCCCCAGACAATTTGGCCCTCTCTGCTTTCCTGCGGACTCCATCCTCAAAAGCACCTGTTTTTTCTTTCGGCAGCCTCCGGAGCAAAAAAGACAAACGTCCAGCTTTTGCTGCCACAGCAAAGGTGCCAGCGGGGAAAAGTAATGCTGGTCCTCATTGCCTCCTGGAACCCTTTGAAATGCCCCAGACAATTTGGCCCTCTCTGCTTTCCTGCGGACTCCATCCTCAAAAGCACCTGTTTTCGCTTTCGGCATCCTCAGGAGCAAAAAAGACAAACGTCCAGCTTTTGCTGCCACAGCAAAGGTGCCAGCGGGGAAAAGTAATGCTGGTTCTCACTGCCTCCTGTAACCCTTTCAAATGCCCCAGACAATTTGGCCCTCTCTGCTTTCCTGCGGACTCCATCCTCAAAAGCACCTGTTTTCGCTTTCGGCACTCTCCGGAGCAAAAAAGACAAACGTCCAGCTTTTGCTGCCACAGCAAAGGTGTCAGCGGGGAAAAGTAATGCTGGTCCTCACTGCCTCCTGGAACCCCTTCAAATGCCCCAGACCATTTGGCCCTCTCTGCTTTCCTGCGGATTCTATCCTCAAAAGCGCCTTTTTTCACTTTTGGCGCCCTCCGGTGGTAAAAAGACAAACGTCCAGCTTTTGCTGCCACAGCAAAGGTGCCAGCGGGGAAAAGTGATGCTGGTCCTCATTGCCTCCTGGAACCTCTTCAAATGCCACAGACAATTTGGCACTCTCTGCTTTCCTGCGGACTCCATCCTCAAAAGCACCTGTTTTCGCTTTCGTCAGCCTCCGGAGCAAAAAAGACAAACGTCCAGCTTTTGCTGCCACAGCAAAGGTGCCAGCCGAGAAAAATAATGCTGGTTCTCACTGCCTCCTGGAACTCTTTCAAATGCCCCAGACAATTTAGCCCTCTCTGCTTTCCTGCGGACTCCATCCTCAAAAGCACCTGTTTTGCTTTCGGCAGCCTCCGGAGCAAAAAAGACAAACGTCCAGGTTTTGCTGCCACAGCAGAGGTGCAAGCGGGGAAAAGTAATGCTGGTTCTCACTGCCTCCTAGAACTCTTTCAAATGCCCCAGACAATTTAGCCCTCTCTGCTTTCCTGCGGACTCCATCCTCAAAAGCACCTGTTTTCGCTTTCGGCATCCTCAGGAGCAAAAAAGACAAACGTCCAGGTTTTGCTGCCACAGCAGAGGTGCAAGCGGGGAAAAGTAATGCTGGTTCTCACTGCCTCCTGGAACCCTTTCAAATGCCACAGACAATTTGGCCCTCTCTGCTTTCCTGCGGACTCCATCCTCAAAAGCACCTGTTTTCGCTTTCGGCAGCCTCCGGAGCAAAAAAGTCAAACGTCCAGGTTTTCCTGCCACAGCAAAGGTGCCAGCGGGGAAAAGTAATGCTGGTCCTCATTGCCTCCTGGAACTCTTTCAAATGCCACAGACAATTTGGCCCTCTCTGCTTTCCTGCGGACTCCATCCTCAAAAGCACCTGTTTTCGCTTTCGGCATCCTCAGGAGCAAAAAAGACAAACGTCCAGCTTTTGCTGCCACAGCAAAGGTGCCAGCGGGAAAAAGTGATGCTGGTCCTCATTGCCTCCTGGAACCTCTTCAAATGCCACAGACAATTTGGCCCTCTCTGCTTTCCTGCGGACTCCATCCTCAAAAGCACCTGTTTTCGCTTTCGGCAGCCTCCGGAGCAAAAAAGACAAACGTCCAGGTTTTGCTGCCACAGCAAAGGTGCCAGCGGAGAAAAGTAATGCTGGTTCTCACTGCCTCCTGGAACTCTTTCAAATGCCCCAGACAATTTGGCCCTCTCTGCTTTCCTGCGGACTCCATCCTCAAAAGCACCTGTTTTCGCTTTCGGCAGCCTCCGGAGCAAAAAAGACAAACGTCCAGGTTTTGCTGCCACAGCAAAGGTGCCAGCGGGGAAAAGTAATGCTGGTTCTCACTGCCTCCTGGAACTCTTTCAAATGCCACAGACAATTTGGCCCTCTCTGCTTTCCTGCGGACTCCATCCTCAAAAGCACCTGTTTTTGCTTTCGGCAGCCTCCGGAGCAAAAAAGACAAACGTCCAGCTTTTGCTGCCACAGCAAAGGTGCCAGCGGGGAAAAGTAATGCTGGTCCTCATTGCCTCCTGGAACCCTTTGAAATGCCCCAGACAATTTGGCCCTCTCTGCTTTCCTGCGGACTCCATCCTCAAAAGCACCTGTTTTCGCTTTCGGCATCCTCAGGAGCAAAAAAGACAAACGTCCAGCTTTTGCTGCCACAGCAAAGGTGCCAGCGGGGAAAAGTAATGCTGGTTCTCACTGCCTCCTGGAACCCTTTCAAATGCCCCAGACAATTTGGCCCTCTCTGCTTTCCTGCGGACTCCATCCTCAAAAGCACCTGTTTTCGCTTTCGGCACTCTCCGGAGCAAAAAAGACACACGTCCAGCTTTTGCTGCCACAGCAAAGGTGTCAGCGGGGAAAAGTAATGCTGGTCCTCACTGCCTCCTGGAACCCCTTCAAATGCCCCAGACCATTTGGCCCTCTCTGCTTTCCTGCGGATTCTATCCTCAAAAGCGCCTTTTTTCACTTTTGGCGCCCTCCGGTGGTAAAAAGACAAACGTCCAGCTTTTGCCGCCACAGCAAAGGTGCCAGCGGGGAAAAGTGATGCTGGTCCTCATTGCCTCCTGGAACCTCTTCAAATGCCACAGACAATTTGGCACTCTCTGCTTTCCTGCGGACTCCATCCTCAAAAGCACCTGTTTTCGCTTTCGTCAGCCTCCGGAGCAAAAAAGACAAACGTCCAGCTTTTGCTGCCACAGCAAAGGTGCCAGCCGAGAAAAGTAATGCTGGTTCTCACTGCCTCCTGGAACTCTTTCAAATGCCCCAGACAATTTAGCCCTCTCTGCTTTCCTGCGGACTCCATCCTCAAAAGCACCTGTTTTCGCTTTCGGCAGCCTCCGGAGCAAAAAAGACAAACGTCCAGCTTTTGCTGCCACAGCAGAGGTGCAAGCGGGGAAAAGTAATGCTGGTTCTCACTGCCTCCTAGAACTCTTTCAAATGCCCCAGACAATTTAGCCCTCTCTGCTTTCCTGCGGACTCCATCCTCAAAAGCACCTGTTTTCGCTTTCGGCATCCTCAGGAGCAAAAAAGACAAACGTCCAGGTTTTGCTGCCACAGCAAAGGTGCCAGCGGAGAAAAGTAATGCTGGTTCTCACTGCCTCCTGGAACTCTTTCAAATGCCCCAGACAATTTGGCCCTCTCTGCTTTCCTGCGGACTCCATCCTCAAAAGCACCTGTTTTTGCTTTCGGCAGCCTCCGGAGCAAAAAAGACAAACGTCCAGGTTTTGCTGCCACAGCAAAGGTGCCAGCGGGGAAAAGTAATGCTGGTTCTCACTGCCTCCTGGAACTCTTTCAAATGCCACAGACAATTTGGCCCTCTCTGCTTTCCTGCGGACTCCATCCTCAAAAGCACCTGTTTTCGCTTTCGGCAACCTCCGGAGCAAAAAAGACAAACGTCCAGCTTTTGCTGCCACAGCAATGGTGCCAGCGGGGAAAAGTAATGCTGGTCCTCACTGCCTCCTGGAACTCTTTCAAATGCCCCAGACCATTTGGCCCTCTCTGCTTTCCTGCGGACTCTATCCTCAAAAGCGCCTTTTTTCACTTTCGGCGCCCTCCGGTGGTAAAAAGACAAACGTCCAGCTTTTGCTGCCACAGCAAAGGTGCCAGCGGGAAAAAGTGATGCTGGTCCTCATTGCCTCCTGGAACCTCTTCAAATGCCACAGACAATTTGGCACTCTCTGCTTTCCTGCGGACTCCATCCTCAAAAGCACCTGTTTTCGCTTTCGGCAACCTCCGGAGCAAAAAAGACAAACGTCCAGGTTTTGCTGCCACAGCAAAGGTGCCAGCGGAGAAAAGTAATGCTGGTTCTCACTGCCTCCTGGAACTCTTTCAAATGCCCCAGACAATTTGGCCCTCTCTGCTTTCCTGCGGACTCCATCCTCAAAAGCACCTGTTTTCGCTTTCGGCAGCCTCCGGAGCAAAAAAGACAAACGTCCAGGTTTTCCTGCCACAGCAAAGGTGCCAGCGGGGAAAAGTAATGCTGGTCCTCATTGCCTCCTGGAACCCTTTCAAATGCCCCAGACAATTTGGCCCTCTCTGCTTTCCTGCGGACTCCATCCTCAAAAGCACCTGTTTTCGCTTTCGGCACTCTCCGGAGCAAAAAAGACAAACGTCCAGCTTTTGCTGCCACAGCAAAGGTGTCAGCGGGGAAAAGTAATGCTGGTCCTCACTGCCTCCTGGAACCCCTTCAAATGCCCCAGACCATTTGGCCCTCTCTGCTTTCCTGCGGATTCTATCCTCAAAAGCGCCTTTTTTCACTTTTGGCGCCCTCCGGTGGTAAAAAGACAAACGTCCAGCTTTTGCTGCCACAGCAAAGGTGCCAGCGGGGAAAAGTGATGCTGGTCCTCATTGCCTCCTGGAACCTCTTCAAATGCCACAGACAATTTGGCACTCTCTGCTTTCCTGCGGACTCCATCCTCAAAAGCACCTGTTTTCGCTTTTGTCAGCCTCCGGAGCAAAAAAGACAAACGTCCAGCTTTTGCTGCCACAGCAAAGGTGCCAGCCGAGAAAAGTAATGCTGGTTCTCACTGCCTCCTGGAACTCTTTCAAATGCCCCAGACAATTTAGCCCTCTCTGCTTTCCTGCGGACTCCATCCTCAAAAGCACCTGTTTTCGCTTTCGGCAGCCTCCGGAGCAAAAAAGACAAACGTCCAGCTTTTGCTGCCACAGCAGAGGTGCAAGCGGGGAAAAGTAATGCTGGTTCTCACTGCCTCCTAGAACTCTTTCAAATGCCCCAGACAATTTAGCCCTCTCTGCTTTCCTGCGGACTCCATCCTCAAAAGCACCTGTTTTCGCTTTCGGCATCCTCAGGAGCAAAAAAGACAAACGTCCAGGTTTTGCTGCCACAGCAGAGGTGCAAGCGGGGAAAAGTAATGCTGGTTCTCACTGCCTCCTGGAACCCTTTCAAATGCCACAGACAATTTGGCCCTCTCTGCTTTCCTGCGGACTCCATCCTCAAAAGCACCTGTTTTCTCTTTCGGCAGCCTCCGGAGCAAAAAAGTCAAACGTCCAGGTTTTCCTGCCACAGCAAAGGTGCCAGCGGGGAAAAGTAATGCTGGTCCTCATTGCCTCCTGGAACTCTTTCAAATGCCCCAGACAATTTGGCCCTCTCTGCTTTCCTGCGGACTCCATCCTCAAAAGCACCTGTTTTCGCTTTCGGCATCCTCAGGAGCAAAAAAGACAAACGTCCAGCTTTTGCTGCCACAGCAAAGGTGCCAGCGGGGAAAAGTAATGCTGGTTCTCACTGCCTCCTGGAACTCTTTCAAATGCCACAGACAATTTGGCCCTCTCTGCTTTCCTGCGGACTCCATCCTTAAAAGCACCTGTTTTCGCTTTCGGCAGCCTCCGGAGCAAAAAAGACAAACGTCCAGGTTTTGCTGCCACAGCAAAGGTGCCAGCGGAGAAAAGTAATGCTGGTTCTCACTGCCTCCTGGAACTCTTTCAAATGCCCTAGACAATTTGGCCCTCTCTGCTTTCCTGCGGACTCCATCCTCAAAAGCACCTGTTTTCGCTTTCGGCAGCCTCCGGAGCAAAAAAGACAAACGTCCAGGTTTTCCTGCCACAGCAAAGGTGCCACCGGGGAAAAGTAATGCTGGTCCTCATTGCCTCCTGGAACCCTTTCAAATGCCCCAGACAATTTGGCCCTCTCTGCTTTCCTGCGGACTCCATCCTCAAAAGCACCTGTTTTTGCTTTCGGCAGCCTCCGGAGCAAAAAAGACAAACGTCCAGCTTTTGCTGCCACAGCAAAGGTGCCAGCGGGGAAAAGTAATGCTGGTTCTCACTGCCTCCTAGAACTCTTTCAAATGCCCCAGACAATTTAGCCCTCTCTGCTTTCCTGCGGACTCCATCCTCAAAAGCACCTGTTTTCGCTTTCGGCATCCTCAGGAGCAAAAAAGACAAACGTCCAGGTTTTGCTGCCACAGCAGAGGTGCAAGCGGGGAAAAGTAATGCTGGTTCTCACTGCCTCCTGGAACCCTTTCAAATGCCACAGACAATTTGGCCCTCTCTGCTTTCCTGCGGACTCCATCCTCAAAAGCACCTGTTTTCTCTTTCGGCAGCCTCCGGAGCAAAAAAGTCAAACGTCCAGGTTTTCCTGCCACAGCAAAGGTGCCAGCGGGGAAAAGTAATGCTGGTCCTCATTGCCTCCTGGAACTCTTTCAAATGCCCCAGACAATTTGGCCCTCTCTGCTTTCCTGCGGACTCCATCCTCAAAAGCACCTGTTTTCGCTTTCGGCATCCTCAGGAGCAAAAAAGACAAACGTCCAGCTTTTGCTGCCACAGCAAAGGTGCCAGCGGGGAAAAGTAATGCTGGTTCTCACTGCCTCCTGGAACTCTTTCAAATGCCCCAGACAATTTGGCCCTCTCTGCTTTCCTGCGGACTCCATCCTCAAAAGCACCTGTTTTCGCTTTCGGCAGCCTCCGGAGCAAAAAAGACAAACGTCCAGGTTTTGCTGCCACAGCAAAGGTGCCAGCGGAGAAAAGTAATGCTGGTTCTCACTGCCTCCTGGAACTCTTTCAAATGCCCTAGACAATTTGGCCCTCTCTGCTTTCCTGCGGACTCCATCCTCAAAAGCACCTGTTTTCGCTTTCGGCAGCCTCCGGAGCAAAAAAGACAAACGTCCAGGTTTTCCTGCCACAGCAAAGGTGCCACCGGGGAAAAGTAATGCTGGTCCTCATTGCCTCCTGGAACCCTTTCAAATGCCCCAGACAATTTGGCCCTCTCTGCTTTCCTGCGGACTCCATCCTCAAAAGCACCTGTTTTCTCTTTCGGCAGCCTCCGGAGCAAAAAAGACAAACGTCCAGCTTTTGCTGCCACAGCAAAGGTGCCAGCGGGGAAAAGTAATGCTGGTCCTCATTGCCTCCTGGAACCCTTTGAAATGCCCCATACAATTTGGCCCTCTCTGCTTTCCTGCGGACTCCATCCTCAAAAGCACCTGTTTTCGCTTTCGGCATCCTCAGGAGCAAAAAAGACAAACGTCCAGGTTTTGCTGCCACAGCAAAGGTGCCAGCGGGGAAAAGTAATGCTGGTTCTCACTGCCTCCTGGAACCCTTTCAAATGCCCCAGACAATTTGGCCCTCTCTGCTTTCCTGCGGACTCTATCCTCAAAAGCACCTGTTTTCGCTTTCGTCAGCCTCCGGAGCAAAAAAGACAAACGTCCAGCTTTTGCTGCCACAGCAAAGGTGTCAGCGGGGAAAAGTAATGCTGGTCCTCACTGCCTCCTGGAACCCCTTCAAATGCGCCAGACCATTTGGCCCTCTCTGCTTTCCTGCGGATTCTATCCTCAAAAGCGCCTTTTTTCACTTTTGGCGCCCTCCGGTGGTAAAAAGACAAACGTCCAGCTTTTGCTGCCACAGCAAAGGTGCCAGCGGGGAAAAGTGATGCTGGTCCTCATTGCCTCCTGGAACCTCTTCAAATGCCACAGACAATTTGGCACTCTCTGCTTTCCTGCGGACTCCATCCTCAAAAGCACCTGTTTTCGCTTTCGGCACCCTCAGGAGCAAAAAAGACAAACGTCCAGCTTTTGCTGCCATAGCAAAGGTGCCAGCGGGGAAAAGTAATGCTGGTTCTCACTGCCTCCTGGAACTCTTTCAAATGCCCCAGACAATTTAGCCCTCTCTGCTTTCCTGCGGACTCCATCCTCAAAAGCACCTGTTTTCGCTTTCGGCAGCCTCCGGAGCAAAAAAGACAACTGTCCAGCTTTTGCTGCCACAGCAGAGGTGCCAGCGGGGAAAAGTAATGCTGGTTCTCACTGCCTCCTGGAACTCTTTCAAATGCCCCAGACAATTTAGCCCTCTCTGCTTTCCTGCGGACTCCATCCTCAAAAGCACCTGTTTTCGCTTTCGGCATCCTCAGGAGCAAAAAAGACAAACGTCCAGCTTTTGCTGCCACAGCAAAGGTGCCAGCGGGGAAAAGTAATGCTGGTTCTCACTGCCTCCTGGAACCCTTTCAAATGCCCCAGACAATTTGGCCCTCTCTGCTTTCCTGCGGACTCCATCCTCAAAAGCACCTGTTTTCGCTTTCGGCAGTTTCCAGAGCAAAAAAGACAAACGTCCAGGTTTTCCTGCCACAGCAAAGGTGCCAGCAGGGAAAAGTAATGCTGGTCCTCATTGCCTCCTGGAACTCTTTCAAATGCCCCAGACAATTTGGCCCTCTCTGCTTTCCTGCGGACTCCATCCTCAAAAGCACCTGTTTTCGCTTTCGGCAGCCTCCGGAGCAAAAAAGACAAACGTCCAGCTTTTGCTGCCACAGCAAAGGTGCCAGCGGGGAAAAGTAATGCTGGTTCTCACTGCCTCCTGGAACTCTTTCAAATGCCCCAGACAATTTGGCCCTCTCTGCTTTCCTTCGGACTCCATCCTCAAAAGCACCTGTTTGCGCTTTCGGCAGCCTCCGGAGCAAAAAAGACAAACGTCCAGCTTTTGCTGCCACAGCAAAGGTGCCAGCGGGCAAAAGTAATGCTGGTTCTCACTGCCTCCTGGAACTCTTTCAAATGCCCCAGACAATTTGGCCCTCTCTGCTTTCCTGCGGACTCCATCCTCAAAAGCACCTGTTTTCGCTTTCGGCATCCTCAGGAGCAAAAAAGACAAACGTCCAGGTTTTGCTGCCACAGCAAAGGTGCCAGCGGGGAAAAGTAATGCTGGTTCTCACTGCCTCCTGGAACCCTTTCAAATGCCCCAGACAATTTGGCCCTCTCTGCTTTCCTGCGGACTCCATCCTCAAAAGCACCTGTTTTCGCTTTCGGCACTCTCCGGAGCAAAAAAGACAAACGTCCAGCTTTTGCTGCCACAGCAAAGGTGTCAGCGGGGAAAAGTAATGCTGGTCCTCACTGCCTCCTGGAACCCCTTCAAATGCCCCAGACCATTTGGCCCTCTCTGCTTTCCTGCGGATTCTATCCTCAAAAGCGCCTTTTTTCACTTTTGGCGCCCTCCGGTGGTAAAAAGACAAACGTCCAGCTTTTGCTGCCACAGCAAAGGTGCCAGCGGGGAAAAGTGATGCTGGTCCTCATTGCCTCCTGGAACCTCTTCAAATGCCACAGACAATTTGGCACTCTCTGCTTTCCTGCGGACTCCATCCTCAAAAGCACCTGTTTTCGCTTTCGTCAGCCTCCGGAGCAAAAAAGACAAACGTCCAGCTTTTGCTGCCACAGCAAAGGTGCCAGCCGAGAAAAGTAATGCTGGTTCTCACTGCCTCCTGGAACTCTTTCAAATGCCCCAGACAATTTAGCCCTCTCTGCTTTCCTGCGGACTCCATCCTCAAAAGCACCTGTTTTCGCTTTCGGCAGCCTCCGGAGCAAAAAAGACAAACGTCCAGCTTTTGCTGCCACAGCAGAGGTGCAAGCGGGGAAAAGTAATGCTGGTTCTCACTGCCTCCTAGAACTCTTTCAAATGCCCCAGACAATTTAGCCCTCTCTGCTTTCCTGCGGACTCCATCCTCAAAAGCACCTGTTTTCGCTTTCGGCATCCTCAGGAGCAAAAAAGACAAACGTCCAGGTTTTGCTGCCACAGCAGAGGTGCAAGCGGGGAAAAGTAATGCTGGTTCTCACTGCCTCCTGGAACCCTTTCAAATGCCACAGACAATTTGGCCCTCTCTGCTTTCCTGCGGACTCCATCCTCAAAAGCACCTGTTTTCGCTTTCGGCAGCCTCCGGAGCAAAAAAGTCAAACGTCCAGGTTTTCCTGCCACAGCAAAGGTGCCAGCGGGGAAAAGTAATGCTGGTCCTCATTGCCTCCTGGAACTCTTTCAAATGCCCCAGACAATTTGGCCCTCTCTGCTTTCCTGCGGACTCCATCCTCAAAAGCACCTGTTTTCGCTTTCGGCATCCTCAGGAGCAAAAAAGACAAACGTCCAGCTTTTGTTGCCACAGCAAAGGTGCCAGCGGGGAAAAGTAATGCTGGTCCTCACTGCCTCCTGGAACTCTTTCAAATGCCCCAGACAATTTGGCCCTCTCTGCTTTCCTGCGGACTCCATCCTCAAAAGCACCTGTTTTCGCTTTCGGCAGCCTCCGGAGCAAAAAAGACAAACGTCCAGCTTTTGCTGCCACAGCAAAGGTGCCAGCGGGGAAAAGTAATGCTGGTCCTCACTGCCTCCTGGAACCCCTTCAAATGCCCCAGACCATTTGGCCCTCTCAGCTTTCCTGCGGACTCTATCCTCAAAAGCGCCTTTTTTCACTTTTGGCGCCCTCCGGTGGTAAAAAGACAAACGTCCAGCTTTTGCTGCCACAGCAAAGGTGCCAGCGGGGAAAAGTGATGCTGGTCCTCATTGCCTCCTGGAACCTCTTCAAATGCCACAGACAATTTGGCACTCTCTGCTTTCCTGCGGACTCCATCCTCAAAAGCACCTGTTTTCGCTTTCGGCAGCCTCTGGAGCAAAATAGACAAATGTCCATGTTTTGCTGCCACAGCAAAGGTGCCAGCGGAGAAAAGTAATGCTGGTTCTCACTGCCTCCTGGAACTCTTTCAAATGCCCCAGACAATTTAGCCCTCTCTGCTTTCCTGCGGACTCCATCCTCAAAAGCACCTGTTTTCGCTTTCGGCAGCCTCCGGAGCAAAAAAGACAAACGTCCAGGTTTTGCTACCACAGCAGAGGTGCCAGCGGGGAAAAGTAATGCTGGTTCTCACTGCCTCCTAGAACTCTTTCAAATGCCCCAGACAATTTAGCCCTCTCTGCTTTCCTGCGGACTCCATCCTCAAAAGCACCTGTTTTCGCTTTCGGCAGCCTCCGGAGCAAAAAAGACAAACGTCCAGGTTTTGCTGCCACAGCAAAGGTGCCAGCTGGGAAAAGTAATGCTGGCTCTCACTGCCTCCTGGAACCCTTTCAAATGCCCCAGACAATTTGGCTCTCTCTGCTTTCCTGCGGACTCCATCCTCAAAAGCACCTGTTTTCGCTTTCGGCAGTTTCCAGAGCAAAAAAGACATACGTCCAGGTTTTCCTGCCACAGCAAAGGTGCCAGCAGGGAAAAGTAATGCTGGTCCTCATTGCCTCCTGGAACTCTTTCAAATGCCCCAGACAATTTGGCCCTCTCTGCTTTCCTGCGGACTCCATCCTCAAAAGCACCTGTTTTCGCTTTCGGCAGCCTCCGGAGCAAAAAAGACAAACGTCCAGGTTTTGCTGCCACAGCAAAGGTGCCAGCGGGGAAAAGTAATGCTGGTTCTCACTGCCTCCTGGAACTCTTTCAAATGCCCCAGACAATTTGGCCCTCTCTGCTTTCCTGCGGACTCCATCCTCAAAAGCACCTGTTTTCGCTTTCGGCAGCCTCCGGAGCAAAAAAGACAAACGTCCAGCTTTTGCTGCCACAGCAAAGCTGCCAGCGGGCAAAAGTAATGCTGGTTCTCACTGCCTCCTGGAACTCTTTCAAATGCCCCAGACAATTTTGCCCTCTCTGCTTTCCTGCGGACTCCATCCTCAAAAGCACCTGTTTTCGCTTTCGGCAGCCTCCGGAGCAAAAAAGACAAACATCCAGCTTTTGCTGCCACAGCAAAGGTGCCAGCGGGGAAAA
This sequence comes from Vanellus vanellus, assembly GCF_965231255.1. Classification (NCBI taxonomy): domain Eukaryota; kingdom Metazoa; phylum Chordata; class Aves; order Charadriiformes; family Charadriidae; genus Vanellus; species Vanellus vanellus. The sequence goes on from NW_028126899.1 coordinate 76,851, forward strand.
GTAATGCTGGTTCTCACTGCCTCCTGGAACTCTTTCAAATGCCACAGACAATTTGGCCCTCTCTGCTTTCCTGCGGACTCCATCCTCAAAAGCACCTGTTTTCGCTTTCGGCATCCTCAGGAGCAAAAAAGACAAACGTCCAGGTTTTGCTGCCACAGCAAAGGTGCCAGCGGGGAAAAGTAATGCTGGTTCTCACTGCCTCCTGGAACCCTTTCAAATGCCCCAGAAAATTTGGCCCTCTCTGCTTTCCTGCGGACTCCATCGTCAGAAGCACCTGTTTTCGCTTTCGGCATCCTCAGGAGCAAAAAAGACAAATGTCCAGGTTTTGCTGCCACAGCAGAGGTGCAAGCGGGGAAAAGTAATGCTGGTTCTCACTGCCTCCTGGAACCCTTTCAAATGCCACAGACAATTTGGCCCTCTCTGCTTTCCTGCGGACTCCATCCTCAAAAGCACCTGTTTTCGCTTTCGGCAGCCTCCGGAGCAAAAAAGAAAAACGTCCAGGTTTTCCTGCCACAGCAAAGGTGCCAGCGGGGAAAAGTAATGCTGGTCCTCATTGCCTCCTGGAACTCTTTCAAATGCCCCAGACAATTTGGCCCTCTCTGCTTTCCTGCGGACTCCATCCTCAAAAGCACCTGTTTTCGCTTTCGGCAGCCTCCAGAGCAAAAAAGACAAACGTCCAGCTTTTGCTGCCACAGCAAAGGTGCCAGCGGGGAAAAGTAATGCTGGTCCTCACTGCCTCCTGGAACCCCGTCAAATGCCCCAGACCATTTGGCCCTCTCTGCTTTCCTGCGGACTCTATCCTCAAAAGCGCCTTTTTTCACTTTTGGCGCCCTCCGGTGGTAAAAAGACAAACGTCCAGCTTTTGCTGCCACAGCAAAGGTGCCAGCGGGGAAAAGTGATGCTGGTACTCATTGCCTCCTGGAACCTCTTCAAATGCCACAGACAATTTGGCACTCTCTGCTTTCCTGCGGACTCCATCCTCAAAAGCACCTGTTTTCGCTTTCGGCAGCCTCTGGAGCAAAATAGACAAATGTCCGTGTTTTGCTGCCACAGCAAAGGTGCCAGCGGAGAAAAGTAATGCTGGTTCTCACTACCTCCTGGAACTCTTTCAAATGCCCCAGACAATTTAGCCCTCTCTGCTTTCCTGCGGACTCCATCCTCAAAAGCACCTGTTTTCGCTTTCGGCAGCCTCCGGAGCAAAAAAGAAAAACGTCCAGGTTTTGCTGCCACAGCAGAGGTGCCAGCGGGGAAAAGTAATGCTGGTTCTCACTGCCTCCTAGAACTCTTTCAAATGCCCCAGACAATTTAGCCCTCTCTGCTTTCCTGCGGACTCCATCCTCAAAAGCACCTGTTTTCGCTTTCGGCATCCTCCGGAGCAAAAAAGACAAACGTCCAGCTTTTGCTGCCACAGCAAAGGTGCCAGCGGGGAAAAGTAATGCTGGTCTCACTGCCTCCTGGAACCCTTTCAAATGCCCCAGACAATTTGGCCCTCTCTGCTTTCCTGCGGACTCCATCCTCAAAAGCACCTGTTTTCGCTTTCGGGAGTTTCCAGAGCAAAAAAGACAAACGTCCAGGTTTTCCTGCCACAGCAAAGGTGCCAGCGGGGAAAAGTAATGCTGGTCCTCATTGCATCCTGGAACTCTTTCAAATGCCCCAGACAATTTGGCCCTCTCTGCTTTCCTGCGGACTCCATCCTCAAAAGCACCTGTTTTCGCTTTCGGCAGCCTCCGGAGCAAAAAAGACAAACGTCCAGGTTTTGCTGCCACAGCAAAGGTGCCAGCGGGGAAAAGTAATGCTGGTTCTCACTGCCTCCTGGAACTCTTTCAAATGCCCCAGACAATTTGGCCCTCTCTGCTTTCCTGCGGACTCCATCCTCAAAAGCACCTGTTTTCGCTTTCGGCAGCCTCCGGAGCAAAAAAGACAAACGTCCAGCTTTTGCTGCCACAGCAAAGGTGCCAGCGGGGAAAAGTAATGCTGGTTCTCACTGCCTCCTGGAACCCCTTCAAATGCCCCAGACCATTTGGCCCTCTCTGCTTTCCTGCGGACTCTATCCTCTAAAGCGCCTTTTTTCACTTTCGGCGCCCTCCGGTGGTAAAAAGACAAACGTCCAGCTTTTGCTGCCACAGCAAAGGTGCCAGCGGGGAAAAGTGATGCTGGTCCTCATTGCCTCCAGGAACCTCTTCAAATGCCACAGACAATTTGGCACTCTCTGCTTTCCTGCGGACTCCATCCTCAAAAGCACCTGTTTTCGCTTTCGGCAGCCTCCGGAGCAAAAAAGACAAACGTCCAGCTTTTGCTGCCACAGCAAAGGTGCCAGCGGGCAAAAGTAATGCTGGTGCTCACTGCCTCCTGGAACTCTTTCAAATGCCCCAGACAATTTGGCCCTCTCTGCTTTCCTGCGGACTCCATCCTCAAAAGCACCTGTTTTCGCTTTCGGCATCCTCCAGAGCAAATAAGACAAACGTCCAGCTTTTGCTGCCACAGCAAAGGTGCCAGCGGGGAAAAGTAATGCTGGTTCTCACTGCCTCCTGGAACTCTTTCAAATGCCACAGACAATTTGGCCCTCTCTGCTTTCCTGCGGACTCCATCCTCAAAAGCACCTGTTTTCACTTTCGGCATCCTCAGGAGCAAAAAAGACAAACCTCCAGGTTTTGCTGCCACAGCAAAGGTGCCAGCGGGGAAAAGTAATGCTGGTTCTCACTGCGTCCTGGAACCCTTTCAAATGCCCCAGACAATTTGGCCCTCTCTGCTTTCCTGCGGACTCCATCCTCAAAAGCACCTGTTTTCGCTTTCGGCAGCCTCCGGAGCAAAAAAGACAAACGTCCAGGTTTTGCTGCCACAGCAAAGGTGCCAGCGGAGAAAAGTAATGCTGGTTCTCACTGCCTCCTGGAACTCTTTCAAATGCCCCAGACAATTTAGCCCTCTCTGCTTTCCTGCGGACTCCATCCTCAAAAGCACCTGTTTTCGCTTTCGGCAGCCTCCGGAGCAAAAAAGACAAACGTCCAGCTTTTGCTGCCACAGCAGAGGTGCCAGCGGGAAAAAGTAATGCTGGTTCTCACTGCCTCCTAGAACTCTTTCAAATGCCCCAGACAATTTAGCCCTCTCTGCTTTCCTGCGGACTCCATCCTCAAAAGCACCTGTTTTCGCTTTCGGCATCCTCAGGAGCAAAAAAGACAAACGTCCAGGTTTTGCTGCCACAGCAAAGGTGCCAGCGGGGAAAAGTAATGCTGGTTCTCACTGCCTCCTGGAACCCTTTCAAATGCCCCAGACAATTTGGCCCTCTCTGCTTTCCTGCGGACTCCATCGTCAAAAGCACCTGTTTTCGCTTTCGGCAGTTTCCAGAGCAAAAAAGACAAACGTCCAGCTTTTGCTGCCACAGCAAAGGTGCCAGCGGGGAAAAGTAATGCTGGTCCTCACTGCCTCCAGGAACCTCTTCAAATGCCACAGACAATTTGGCACTCTCTGCTTTCCTCCAGACTCCATCCTCAAAAGCACCTGTTTTCGCTTTCGGCAGCCTCCGGAGCAAAAAAGACAAACGTCCAGGTTTTGCTGCCACAGCAAAGGTGCCAGCGTGGAAAAGTAATGCTGGTTCTCACTGCCTCCTGGAACTCTTTCAAATGCCCCAGACAATTTGGCCCTCTCTGCTTTCCTGCGGACTCCATCCTCAAAAGCACCTGTTTTCGCTTTCGGCAGCGTCCGGAGCAAAAAAGACAAACGTCCAGGTTTTGCTGGCACAGCAAAGGTGCCAGCGGGGAAAAGTAATGCTGGTCCTCACTGCCTCCTGGAACCCCTTCAAATGCCCCAGACCATTTGGCCCTCTCTGCTTTCCTGCGGACTCTATCCTCAAAAGCGCCTTTTTTCACTTTCGGAGCCCTCCGGTGGTAAAAAGACAAACGTCCAGCTTTTGCTGCCACAGCAAAGGTGCCAGCGGGGAAAAGTGATGCTGGTCCTCATTGCCTCCTGGAACCTCTTCAAATGCCACAGACAATTTGGCACTCTCTGCTTTCCTGCGGACTCCATCCTCAAAAGCACCTGTTTTCGCTTTCGGCAGCCTCCGGAGCAAAAAAGACAAACGTCCAGCTTTTGCTGCCACAGCAAAGGTGCCAGCGGGGAAAAGTAATGCTGGTTCTCACTGCCTCCTGGAACCCTTTCAAATGCCCCAGACAATTTGGCCCTCTCTGCTTTCCTGCGGACTCCATCCTCAAAAGCACCTGTTTTCGCTTTCGGCAGCCTTAGGAGCAAAAAAGACAAACGTCCAGGTTTTGCTGCCCCAGCAGAGGTGCCAGCAGGGAAAAGTAATGCTGGTTCTCACTGCCTCCTGGAACCCTTTCAAATGCCCCAGACAATTTGGCCCTCTCTGCTTTCCTGCGGACTCCATCCTCAAAAGCACCTGTTTTCGCTTTCGGCAGCCTCCGGAGCAAAAAAGACAAACGTCCAGCTTTTGCTGGCACAGCAAAGGTGCCAGCGGGGAAAAGTAATGCTGGTCCTCACTGCCTCCTGCAACCCCTTCAAATCCCCCAGACCATTTGGCCCTCTCTGCTTTCCTGCGGACTCTATCCTCAAAAGCGCCTTTTTTCACTTTCGGAGCCCTCCGGTGGTAAAAAGACAAACGTCCAGCTTTTGCTGCCACAGCAAAGGTGCCAGCGGGGAAAAGTGATGCTGGTCCTCATTGCCTCCTGGAACCTCTTCAAATGCCACAGACAATTTGGCACTCTCTGCTTTCCTGCGGACTCCATCCTCAAAAGCACCTGTTTTCGCTTTCGGCAGCCTCCGGAGCAAAAAAGACAAACGTCCAGCTTTTGCTGCCACAGCAAAGGTGCCAGCGGGGAAAAGTAATGCTGGTTCTCACTGCCTCCTGGAACTCTTTCAAATGCCCCAGACAATTTGGCCCTCTCTGCTTTCCTGCGGACTCCATCCTCAAAAGCACCTGTTTTCGCTTTCGGCAGCCTCCGGAGCAAAAAAGACAAACGTCCAGGTTTTGCTGCCACAGCAAAGGTGCTAGCGGGGAAAAGTAATGCTGGTTCTCACTGCCTCCTAGAACTCTTTCAAATGCCCCAGACAATTTAGCCCTCTCTGCTTTCCTGCGGACTCCATCCTCAAAAGCACCTGTTTTCGCTTTCGGCATCCTCAGGAGCAAAAAAGACAAACGTCCAGGTTTTGCTGCCACAGCAAAGGTGCCAGCGGGGAAAAGTAATGCTGGTTCTCACTGCCTCCTGGAACCCTTTCAAATGCCCCAGACAATTTGGCCCTCTCTGCTTTCCTGCGGACTCCATCGTCAAAAGCACCTGTTTTCGCTTTCGGCAGTTTCCAGAGCAAAAAAGACAAACGTCCAGCTTTTGCTGCCACAGAAGAGGTGCCAGCGGGGAAAAGTAATGCTGGTCCTCACTGCCTCCAGGAACCTCTTCAAATGCCACAGACAATTTGGCACTCTCTGCTTTCCTCCAGACTCCATCCTCAAAAGCACCTGTTTTCGCTTTCGGCAGCCTCCGGAGCAAAAAAGACAAACGTCCAGGTTTTGCTGCCACAGCAAAGGTGCCAGCGGGGAAAAGTAATGCTGGTTCTCACTGCCTCCTGGAACTCTTTCAAATGCCCCAGACAATTTGGCCCTCTCTGCTTTCCTGCGGACTCCATCCTCAAAAGCACCTGTTTTCGCTTTCGGCAGCGTCCGGAGCAAAAAAGACAAACGTCCAGGTTTTGCTGGCACAGCAAAGGTGCCAGCGGGGAAAAGTAATGCTGGTCCTCACTGCCTCCTGGAACCCCTTCAAATGCCCCAGACCATTTGGCCCTCTCTGCTTTCCTGCGGACTCTATCCTCAAAAGCGCCTTTTTTCACTTTCGGAGCCCTCCGGTGGTAAAAAGACAAACGTCCAGCTTTTGCTGCCACAGCAAAGGTGCCAGCGGGGAAAAGTGATGCTGGTCCTCATTGCCTCCTGGAACCTCTTCAAATGCCACAGACAATTTGGCACTCTCTGCTTTCCTGCGGACTTCATCCTCAAAAGCACCTGTTTTCGCTTTCGGCAGCCTCCGGAGCAAAAAAGACAAACGTCCAGGTTTTGCTGCCCCAGCAGAGGTGCCAGCAGGGAAAAGTAATGCTGGTTCTCACTGCCTCCTGGAACCCTTTCAAATGCCCCAGACAATTTGGCCCTCTCTGCTTTCCTGCGGACTCCATCCTCAAAAGCACCTGTTTTCGCTTTCGGCAGCCTCCGGAGCAAAAAAGACAAACGTCCAGCTTTTGCTGGCACAGCAAAGGTTCCAGCGGGGAAAAGTAATGCTGGTTCTCACTGCCTCCTGGAACCCTTTCAAATGCCCCAGACAATTTGGCCCTCTCTGCTTTCCTGCGGACTCCATCCTCAAAAGCACCTGTTTTCGCTTTCGGCAGCCTCCGGAGCAAAAAAGACAAACGTCCAGCTTTTGCTGGCACAGCAAAGGTTCCAGCGGGGAAAAGTAATGCTGGTGCTCACTGCCTCCTGGAACTCTTTCAAATGCCCCAGACAATTTGGCCCTCTCTGCTTTCCTGCGGACTCCATCCTCAAAAGCACCTGTTTTCGCTTTCGGCATCCTCCAGAGCAAATAAGACAAACGTCCAGCTTTTGCTGCCACAGCAAAGGTGCCAGCGGGGAAAAGTAATGCTGGTTCTCACTGCCTCCTGGAACTCTTTCAAATGCCACAGACAATTTGGCCCTCTCTGCTTTCCTGCGGACTCCATCCTCAAAAGCACCTGTTTTCACTTTCGGCATCCTCAGGAGCAAAAAAGACAAACCTCCAGGTTTTGCTGCCACAGCAAAGGTGCCAGCGGGGAAAAGTAATGCTGGTTCTCACTGCGTCCTGGAACCCTTTCAAATGCCCCAGACAATTTGGCACTCTCTGCTTTCCTGCGGACTCCATCCTCAAAAGCACCTGTTTTCGCTTTCGGCAGCCTCCGGAGCAAAAAAGACAAACGTCCAGGTTTTGCTGCCACAGCAAAGGTGCCAGCGGAGAAAAGTAATGCTGGTTCTCACTGCCTCCTGGAACTCTTTCAAATGCCCCAGACAATTTAGCCCTCTCTGCTTTCCTGCGGACTCCATCCTCAAAAGCACCTGTTTTCGCTTTCGGCAGCCTCCGGAGCAAAAAAGACAAACGTCCAGCTTTTGCTGCCACAGCAGAGGTGCCAGCGGGGAAAAGTAATGCTGGTTCTCACTGCCTCCTAGAACTCTTTCAAATGCCCCAGACAATTTAGCCCTCTCTGCTTTCCTGCGGACTCCATCCTCAAAAGCACCTGTTTTCGCTTTCGGCATCCTCAGGAGCAAAAAAGACAAACGTCCAGGTTTTGCTGCCACAGCAAAGGTGCCAGCGGGGAAAAGTAATGCTGGTTCTCACTGCCTCCTGGAACCCTTTCAAATGCCCCAGACAATTTGGCCCTCTCTGCTTTCCTGCGGACTCCATCGTCAAAAGCACCTGTTTTCGCTTTCGGCAGTTTCCAGAGCAAAAAAGACAAACGTCCAGCTTTTGCTGCCACAGCAAAGGTGCCAGCGGGGAAAAGTAATGCTGGTCCTCACTGCCTCCAGGAACCTCTTCAAATGCCACAGACAATTTGGCACTCTCTGCTTTCCTCCAGACTCCATCCTCAAAAGCACCTGTTTTCGCTTTCGGCAGCCTCCGGAGCAAAAAAGACAAACGTCCAGGTTTTGCTGCCACAGCAAAGGTGCCAGCGTGGAAAAGTAATGCTGGTTCTCACTGCCTCCTGGAACTCTTTCAAATGCCCCAGACAATTTGGCCCTCTCTGCTTTCCTGCGGACTCCATCCTCAAAAGCACCTGTTTTCGCTTTCGGCAGCGTCCGGAGCAAAAAAGACAAACGTCCAGGTTTTGCTGGCACAGCAAAGGTGCCAGCGGGGAAAAGTAATGCTGGTCCTCACTGCCTCCTGGAACCCCTTCAAATGCCCCAGACCATTTGGCCCTCTCTGCTTTCCTGCGGACTCTATCCTCAAAAGCGCCTTTTTTCACTTTCGGAGCCCTCCGGTGGTAAAAAGACAAACGTCCAGCTTTTGCTGCCACAGCAAAGGTGCCAGCGGGGAAAAGTGATGCTGGTCCTCATTGCCTCCTGGAACCTCTTCAAATGCCACAGACAATTTGGCACTCTCTGCTTTCCTGCGGACTCCATCCTCAAAAGCACCTGTTTTCGCTTTCGGCAGCCTCCGGAGCAAAAAAGACAAACGTCCAGCTTTTGCTGCCACAGCAAAGGTGCCAGCGGGGAAAAGTAATGCTGGTTCTCACTGCCTCCTGGAACCCTTTCAAATGCCCCAGACAATTTGGCCCTCTCTGCTTTCCTGCGGACTCCATCCTCAAAAGCACCTGTTTTCGCTTTCGGCAGCCTTAGGAGCAAAAAAGACAAACGTCCAGGTTTTGCTGCCCCAGCAGAGGTGCCAGCAGGGAAAAGTAATGCTGGTTCTCACTGCCTCCTGGAACCCTTTCAAATGCCCCAGACAATTTGGCCCTCTCTGCTTTCCTGCGGACTCCATCCTCAAAAGCACCTGTTTTCGCTTTCGGCAGCCTCCGGAGCAAAAAAGACAAACGTCCAGCTTTTGCTGGCACAGCAAAGGTGCCAGCGGGGAAAAGTAATGCTGGTCCTCACTGCCTCCTGCAACCCCTTCAAATCCCCCAGACCATTTGGCCCTCTCTGCTTTCCTGCGGACTCTATCCTCAAAAGCGCCTTTTTTCACTTTCGGAGCCCTCCGGTGGTAAAAAGACAAACGTCCAGCTTTTGCTGCCACAGCAAAGGTGCCAGCGGGGAAAAGTGATGCTGGTCCTCATTGCCTCCTGGAACCTCTTCAAATGCCACAGACAATTTGGCACTCTCTGCTTTCCTGCGGACTCCATCCTCAAAAGCACCTGTTTTCGCTTTCGGCAGCCTCCGGAGCAAAAAAGACAAACGTCCAGCTTTTGCTGCCACAGCAAAGGTGCCAGCGGGGAAAAGTAATGCTGGTTCTCACTGCCTCCTGGAACTCTTTCAAATGCCCCAGACAATTTGGCCCTCTCTGCTTTCCTGCGGACTCCATCCTCAAAAGCACCTGTTTTCGCTTTCGGCAGCCTCCGGAGCAAAAAAGACAAACGTCCAGGTTTTGCTGCCACAGCAAAGGTGCTAGCGGGGAAAAGTAATGCTGGTTCTCACTGCCTCCTAGAACTCTTTCAAATGCCCCAGACAATTTAGCCCTCTCTGCTTTCCTGCGGACTCCATCCTCAAAAGCACCTGTTTTCGCTTTCGGCATCCTCAGGAGCAAAAAAGACAAACGTCCAGGTTTTGCTGCCACAGCAAAGGTGCCAGCGGGGAAAAGTAATGCTGGTTCTCACTGCCTCCTGGAACCCTTTCAAATGCCCCAGACAATTTGGCCCTCTCTGCTTTCCTGCGGACTCCATCGTCAAAAGCACCTGTTTTCGCTTTCGGCAGTTTCCAGAGCAAAAAAGACAAACGTCCAGCTTTTGCTGCCACAGAAGAGGTGCCAGCGGGGAAAAGTAATGCTGGTCCTCACTGCCTCCAGGAACCTCTTCAAATGCCACAGACAATTTGGCACTCTCTGCTTTCCTCCAGACTCCATCCTCAAAAGCACCTGTTTTCGCTTTCGGCAGCCTCCGGAGCAAAAAAGACAAACGTCCAGGTTTTGCTGCCACAGCAAAGGTGCCAGCGGGGAAAAGTAATGCTGGTTCTCACTGCCTCCTGGAACTCTTTCAAATGCCCCAGACAATTTGGCCCTCTCTGCTTTCCTGCGGACTCCATCCTCAAAAGCACCTGTTTTCGCTTTCGGCAGCCTCCGGAGCAAAAAAGACAAACGTCCAGGTTTTGCTGGCACAGCAAAGGTGCCAGCGGGGAAAAGTAATGCTGGTCCTCACTGCCTCCTGGAACCCCTTCAAATGCCCCAGACCATTTGGCCCTCTCTGCTTTCCTGCGGACTCTATCCTCAAAAGCGCCTTTTTTCACTTTCGGAGCCCTCCGGTGGTAAAAAGACAAACGTCCAGCTTTTGCTGCCACAGCAAAGGTGCCAGCGGGGAAAAGTGATGCTGGTCCTCATTGCCTCCTGGAACCTCTTCAAATGCCACAGACAATTTGGCACTCTCTGCTTTCCTGCGGACTCCATCCTCAAAAGCACCTGTTTTCGCTTTCGGCAGCCTCTGGAGCAAAATAGACAAATGTCCATGTTTTGCTGCCACAGCAAAGGTGCCAGCGGAGAAAAGTAATGCTGGTTCTCACTGCCTCCTGGAACTCTTTCAAATGCCCCAGACAATTTAGCCCTCTCTGCTTTCCTGCGGACTCCATCCTCAAAAGCACCTGTTTTCGCTTTCGGCAGCCTCCGGAGCAAAAAAGACAAACGTCCAGGTTTTGCTACCACAGCAGAGGTGCCAGCGGGGAAAAGTAATGCTGGTTCTCACTGCCTCCTAGAACTCTTTCAAATGCCCCAGACAATTTAGCCCTCTCTGCTTTCCTGCGGACTCCATCCTCAAAAGCACCTGTTTTCGCTTTCGGCAGCCTCCGGAGCAAAAAAGACAAACGTCCAGGTTTTGCTGCCACAGCAAAGGTGCCAGCTGGGAAAAGTAATGCTGGCTCTCACTGCCTCCTGGAACCCTTTCAAATGCCCCAGACAATTTGGCTCTCTCTGCTTTCCTGCGGACTCCATCCTCAAAAGCACCTGTTTTCGCTTTCGGCAGTTTCCAGAGCAAAAAAGACATACGTCCAGGTTTTCCTGCCACAGCAAAGGTGCCAGCAGGGAAAAGTAATGCTGGTCCTCATTGCCTCCTGGAACTCTTTCAAATGCCCCAGACAATTTGGCCCTCTCTGCTTTCCTGCGGACTCCATCCTCAAAAGCACCTGTTTTCGCTTTCGGCAGCCTCCGGAGCAAAAAAGACAAACGTCCAGGTTTTGCTGCCACAGCAAAGGTGCCAGCGGGGAAAAGTAATGCTGGTTCTCACTGCCTCCTGGAACTCTTTCAAATGCCCCAGACAATTTGGCCCTCTCTGCTTTCCTGCGGACTCCATCCTCAAAAGCACCTGTTTTCGCTTTCGGCAGCCTCCGGAGCAAAAAAGACAAACGTCCAGCTTTTGCTGCCACAGCAAAGCTGCCAGCGGGCAAAAGTAATGCTGGTTCTCACTGCCTCCTGGAACTCTTTCAAATGCCCCAGACAATTTTGCCCTCTCTGCTTTCCTGCGGACTCCATCCTCAAAAGCACCTGTTTTCGCTTTCGGCAGCCTCCGGAGCAAAAAAGACAAACATCCAGCTTTTGCTGCCACAGCAAAGGTGCCAGCGGGGAAAAGTAATGCTGGTTCTCACTGCCTCCTGGAACTCTTTCAAATGCCACAGACAATTTGGCCCTCTCTGCTTTCCTGCGGACTCCATCCTCAAAAGCACCTGTTTTCGCTTTCGGCATCCTCAGGAGCAAAAAAGACAAACGTCCAGGTTTTGCTGCCACAGCAAAGGTGCCAGCGGGGAAAAGTAATGCTGGTTCTCACTGCCTCCTGGAACCCTTTCAAATGCCCCAGAAAATTTGGCCCTCTCTGCTTTCCTGCGGACTCCATCGTCAGAAGCACCTGTTTTCGCTTTCGGCATCCTCAGGAGCAAAAAAGACAAATGTCCAGGTTTTGCTGCCACAGCAGAGGTGCAAGCGGGGAAAAGTAATGCTGGTTCTCACTGCCTCCTGGAACCCTTTCAAATGCCACAGACAATTTGGCCCTCTCTGCTTTCCTGCGGACTCCATCCTCAAAAGCACCTGTTTTCGCTTTCGGCAGCCTCCGGAGCAAAAAAGAAAAACGTCCAGGTTTTCCTGCCACAGCAAAGGTGCCAGCGGGGAAAAGTAATGCTGGTCCTCATTGCCTCCTGGAACTCTTTCAAATGCCCCAGACAATTTGGCCCTCTCTGCTTTCCTGCGGACTCCATCCTCAAAAGCACCTGTTTTCGCTTTCGGCAGCCTCCAGAGCAAAAAAGACAAACGTCCAGCTTTTGCTGCCACAGCAAAGGTGCCAGCGGGGAAAAGTAATGCTGGTCCTCACTGCCTCCTGGAACCCCGTCAAATGCCCCAGACCATTTGGCCCTCTCTGCTTTCCTGCGGACTCTATCCTCAAAAGCGCCTTTTTTCACTTTTGGCGCCCTCCGGTGGTAAAAAGACAAACGTCCAGCTTTTGCTGCCACAGCAAAGGTGCCAGCGGGGAAAAGTGATGCTGGTACTCATTGCCTCCTGGAACCTCTTCAAATGCCACAGACAATTTGGCACTCTCTGCTTTCCTGCGGACTCCATCCTCAAAAGCACCTGTTTTCGCTTTCGGCAGCCTCTGGAGCAAAATAGACAAATGTCCGTGTTTTGCTGCCACAGCAAAGGTGCCAGCGGAGAAAAGTAATGCTGGTTCTCACTACCTCCTGGAACTCTTTCAAATGCCCCAGACAATTTAGCCCTCTCTGCTTTCCTGCGGACTCCATCCTCAAAAGCACCTGTTTTCGCTTTCGGCAGCCTCCGGAGCAAAAAAGAAAAACGTCCAGGTTTTGCTGCCACAGCAGAGGTGCCAGCGGGGAAAAGTAATGCTGGTTCTCACTGCCTCCTAGAACTCTTTCAAATGCCCCAGACAATTTAGCCCTCTCTGCTTTCCTGCGGACTCCATCCTCAAAAGCACCTGTTTTCGCTTTCGGCATCCTCCGGAGCAAAAAAGACAAACGTCCAGCTTTTGCTGCCACAGCAAAGGTGCCAGCGGGGAAAAGTAATGCTGGTCTCACTGCCTCCTGGAACCCTTTCAAATGCCCCAGACAATTTGGCCCTCTCTGCTTTCCTGCGGACTCCATCCTCAAAAGCACCTGTTTTCGCTTTCGGGAGTTTCCAGAGCAAAAAAGACAAACGTCCAGGTTTTCCTGCCACAGCAAAGGTGCCAGCGGGGAAAAGTAATGCTGGTCCTCATTGCATCCTGGAACTCTTTCAAATGCCCCAGACAATTTGGCCCTCTCTGCTTTCCTGCGGACTCCATCCTCAAAAGCACCTGTTTTCGCTTTCGGCAGCCTCCGGAGCAAAAAAGACAAACGTCCAGGTTTTGCTGCCACAGCAAAGGTGCCAGCGGGGAAAAGTAATGCTGGTTCTCACTGCCTCCTGGAACTCTTTCAAATGCCCCAGACAATTTGGCCCTCTCTGCTTTCCTGCGGACTCCATCCTCAAAAGCACCTGTTTTCGCTTTCGGCAGCCTCCGGAGCAAAAAAGACAAACGTCCAGCTTTTGCTGCCACAGCAAAGGTGCCAGCGGGGAAAAGTAATGCTGGTTCTCACTGCCTCCTGGAACCCCTTCAAATGCCCCAGACCATTTGGCCCTCTCTGCTTTCCTGCGGACTCTATCCTCTAAAGCGCCTTTTTTCACTTTCGGCGCCCTCCGGTGGTAAAAAGACAAACGTCCAGCTTTTGCTGCCACAGCAAAGGTGCCAGCGGGGAAAAGTGATGCTGGTCCTCATTGCCTCCAGGAACCTCTTCAAATGCCACAGACAATTTGGCACTCTCTGCTTTCCTGCGGACTCCATCCTCAAAAGCACCTGTTTTGGCTTTCGGCAGCCTCCGGAGCAAAAAAGACAAACGTCCAGCTTTTGCTGCCACAGCAAAGGTGCCAGCGGGCAAAAGTAATGCTGGTGCTCACTGCCTCCTGGAACTCTTTCAAATGCCCCAGACAATTTGGCCCTCTCTGCTTTCCTGCGGACTCCATCCTCAAAAGCACCTGTTTTCGCTTTCGGCATCCTCCAGAGCAAATAAGACAAACGTCCAGCTTTTGCTGCCACAGCAAAGGTGCCAGCGGGGAAAAGTAATGCTGGTTCTCACTGCCTCCTGGAACTCTTTCAAATGCCACAGACAATTTGGCCCTCTCTGCTTTCCTGCGGACTCCATCCTCAAAAGCACCTGTTTTCACTTTCGGCATCCTCAGGAGCAAAAAGACAAACCTCCAGGTTTTGCTGCCACAGCAAAGGTGCCAGCGGGGAAAAGTAATGCTGGTTCTCACTGCGTCCTGGAACCCTTTCAATGCCCCAGACAATTTGGCCCTCTCTGCTTTCCTGCGGACTCCATCTCAAAAGCACCTGTTTCGCTTTCGGCAGCCTCCGGAGCAAAAAAAGGACAACGTCCAGGTTTTGCTGCCACAGCAAAGGTGCCAGCGGAGAAAAAGTAATGCTGGTTCTCACTGCCTCCTGGAACTCTTTCAAATGCCCCAGACAATTTAGCCCTCTCTGCTTTCCTGCGGACTCCATCCTCAAAAGCACCTGTTTTCGCTTTCGGCAGCCTCCGGAGCAAAAAAGACAAACGTCCAGCTTTTGCTGCCACAGCAGAGGTGCCAGCGGGAAAAAGTAATGCTGGTTCTCACTGCCTCCTAGAACTCTTTCAAATGCCCCAGACAATTTAGCCCTCTCTGCTTTCCTGCGGACTCCATCCTCAAAAGCACCTGTTTTCGCTTTCGGCATCCTCAGGAGCAAAAAAGACAAACGTCCAGGTTTTGCTGCCACAGCAAAGGTGCCAGCGGGGAAAAGTAATGCTGGTTCTCACTGCCTCCTGGAACCCTTTCAAATGCCCCAGACAATTTGGCCCTCTCTGCTTTCCTGCGGACTCCATCGTCAAAAGCACCTGTTTTCGCTTTCGGCAGTTTCCAGAGCAAAAAAGACAAACGTCCAGCTTTTGCTGCCACAGCAAAGGTGCCAGCGGGGAAAAGTAATGCTGGTCCTCACTGCCTCCAGGAACCTCTTCAAATGCCACAGACAATTTGGCACTCTCTGCTTTCCTCCAGACTCCATCCTCAAAAGCACCTGTTTTCGCTTTCGGCAGCCTCCGGAGCAAAAAAGACAAACGTC